>NW_018128144.1:1450229-1454152 GCF_001952655.1 Monopterus albus | reverse complement strand
TGTTATATTGCAGCCATGTGCTAAAATCATTTAAGTTCATTTTTTTCCTCATTAATGTACACACAGCACCCCATATTGACAGAAAAACACAGAATTTTTGACATTTTTGCAGATTTATTAAAAAAGAAAAACTGAAATATCACATGGTCATAAGTATTCAGACCCTTTGCTCAGTATTTAGTAGAAGCACCCTTTTGAGCTAATACAGCCATGAGTCTTTTTGGGAATGATGCAACAAGTTTTTCACACCTGCATTTGGGGATCCTCTGCCATTCCTCCTTGCAGATCCTCTCCAGTTCTGTCAGGTTGGATGGTAAACGTTGGTGGACAGCCATTTTCAGGTCTCTCCAGAGATGCTCAATTGGGTTTAAGTCAGGGCTCTGGCTGGGCCATTCAAGAACAGTCATGGAGTTGTTGTGAAGCCACTCCTTCGTTATTTTAGCTGTGTGCTTAGGGTCATTGTCTTGTTGGAAGGTGAACCTTTGGCCCAGTCTGAGGTCCTGAGCACTCTGGAGAAGGTTTTCGTCCAGGATATCCCTGTACTTGGCCGCATTCATCCTTCCCTCGATTGCAACCAGTCGTCCTGTCCCTGCAGCTGAAAAACACCCCCATAGCATGATGCTGCCACCACCATGCTTCACTGTTGGGACTGTATTGGACAGGTGATGAGCAGTGCCTGGTTTTCTCCACACATACCGCTTAGAATTAAGGCCAAAAAGTTCTATCTTGGTCTCATCAGACCAGAGAATCTTATTTCTCACCATCTTGGAGTCCTTCAGGTGTTTTTTTAGCAAACTCCATGCGGGCTTTCATGTGTCTTGCACTGAGGAGAGGCTTCCGTCGGGCCACTCTGCCATAAAGCCCCGACTGGTGGAGGGCTGGCGTGATGGTTGACTTTCTACAACTTTCTCTCATCTCCTGACTGTATCTCTGGAGCTCAGCCACAGTCATCTTTGGGTTCTTCTGTACCTCTCTCACCAAGGCTCTTCTCCCCTGGTAGCTCAGTTTGGCCGTACGGCCAGCTCTAGGAAGGGTTCTGGTCGTCCCAAACGTCTTCCATTTAAGGATTATGGAGGCCACTGTGCTCTTGGGAACCTTAAGTGCAGCAGAAATTTTTTTGTAACCTTGGCCAGATCTGTGCCTTGCCACAATTCTGTCTCTGAGCTCTTCAGGCAGTTCCTTTGACCTCATGATTCTCATTTGCTCTGACATGCAGTGTGAGCTGTAGGGTCTTATATAGACAGGTGTGTGGCTTTCCTAATCACGTCCAATCAGTATAATCAAACACCGCTGGACTCAAATGAAGGTGTAGAACCATCTCAGGGATGATCAGAAGAAATGGACAGCACCTAAGTTAAATATATGAGTGTCACAGCAAAGGGTCTGAATACTTATGACCATGTGATATTTCAGTTTTTCTTTTTTAATAAATCTGCAAAAATGTCAAAAATTCTGTGTTTTTCTGTCAATATGGGGTGCTGTGTGTACATTAATGAGGAAAAAAAAAAGAACTTAAATGATTTTAGCAGAGTGAAAAATTTAAGGGGGTCTGAATACTTTCCGTACCCACTGTAGTATCTTGCAGAGATAGTGGGTCTACAACCTGAGATGGCCACCACCTGTTTAGCATACTCACTAGGTCCTGCTTTGTCCTGTAATAGTCTACACAGATAGGGGGTCTGCAGCGCAGACAACCAATTGTTCAGCATTCATTGATTAGCTGCCAGCTGAAAATCACAACACACACACACCTGGTTTAGATCACATTTCAGCAAGCCGGCGTGGACAGAGGGTGACTTGTTCACGCCAAATGGCCAATAGGATTACGAAGCGTGAAATGTCGTACATGTGTACAGGGCGGACTCAGCCCGAGAAGATAAATGTAACTAGAAAACATAACTCGTGGTTCAGAGAATGGATTTCCTGCATGAGTTCTGTCTCTCTGATCCCAGCGCTGTATGACTTCACCTGTGACCACATTTTGATTAAATTTCCTGTTCATTTTACACAGTCCTCTTCTGTCTTCACTTCTTGCACTTCCAACAAAAGAATTGGGTTTTTTCTTAACAATCAGCAAACTGAATGAATGACTACTGGCCAGTCGCTCTCACACTCATCATCATGAAGCGCTTTGAGAAACTGGTCCAGGATCATAGTGTATCCTGCCTCCTGCCCAGGTTAGATACACACCAGTTTGCATACAGAGCAAACAGATCCATGGAGGATGCCATAGCCACAAATCTCCATGGTGCTCTGACCCTAGAGGAGAAGGGGAATTATGCCAGGCTGCTCTTTGTGGACTTCAGCTCTGTTTTCAACACCATCCTCCCTCATAAACCTGTGTACAAGCTAACAGACCGGGGACTATCTCACTCCATCTGTCTCTGGATTAAGGACTTCCTGACAGACCGCTCACAGAGGATGAGAGTCTCCTCAGCTCTCAGCCTGAGCACTGGCTCACCACAGGGCTGTGTGTTGAGTCCCCCTGCTCTACACCCATCCTAGCAAGAGCATCATCCAGTTTGCAGATGACACCACTGTGGTGGGGCTCAATTCGGGGGGAGGATGAGTCGGCCTGCAGGGATGAGGTGGAGTGGCTGGCTGAGTGGTACAATGACAACAACCTGATGCTTAACATTACTAAGACTACGGAGCTGACTATTGACTTCAGAAAGAACAAAACAGACATTCAGCCCCTGGGGGATGGTGCGGAGAGGGTTTCAGTTTCCCAGTTCTTGGCTGTGCACCTGGAGAGGACCTGACCTGGAGCGTCAACACCACATCACTGGTGAGGAAGGCACAGCAGAGATTGTACTTCCTGAGGATACTCAGGAAAAACCACCTGTCACAAAAACTGCTTGTGACCTTTAATAGCTGCTCCATAGAGAGCATACTAACATGTACTGCATCTGTGTGTGGTTTTCCAGCTGCAAAGCGGCAGAGAAGAAAGTGCTCCAGAGGGTCATCAATGCTGCTCAGAAGATTATTGGCTGCTCTCTCCCCTGTATAGCACCCACTGCCTCAATAAAGCTCATACCATTCTGAGAGACCATTCTCACCCCAGGCACAATCTGTGTGATCCTTCTGGCTGACGATACAGGGCAATCAAAACATGGACAAGTAGACTTAAAAACAACTTTTATCCCAGAGCCATACAGTGTGCCTTGCAAAAGTATTCATACCCCTTGAATTTTTCCACATTTTGTCACATTACAACCACAAACTTAAATGTATTTTATTGGGATTTTATGTGATAGACCAACACGACATATCGCATAATTGTCAAGTGGAAGGAAAATGATACGTGGTGTTCAAGATATTTTACAAATAAAAATCTGAAAAGTCTTGCTTGCATATGTATTCAGCCCCCTTTCCTCTGATATCCCTAAATAAAATCCAGTGCAACCAACTGCCTTCAGAAGTCACCTAATTAGTAAATAGAGTCCACCTGTGTGCAATTCAATCTCAGTATATATACAGCTGTTCTGTGAAGGCCTCAGAGGTTTGTTAGAGATCATTAGTGAACAAACAGCATCATTAAGACTAAGGAACACCCCAGACAGATCAGGGATAAAGTTGTGGAGAGGTTTAAAGCAGGATTAGGTTATAAAAACATATCTCAAGCTTTGAACATCTCACGGAGCACTATTCAATCCATCCTCCGAAAATGGAAAGCATATGGCACAACTGCAAACCTACCAAGATATTGCTGTCCACCTAAACTGACGGGCCAGAAAAGGAGAGCATTAATCAGAGAAGCAACCAAGAGGCCTGTGGTAACTCTGGAGGAGCTGCAGAGATCCACAGCTCAGGTGGGACAATCTGTCCACAGGACAACTATTAGTCATGTACTCTACAAATCTGGCTTTTATGGAAGAGTGACAAGAAGAAAGCCATTGTTGAAAGAAAGCAATAAGAAGTCC
>NW_018128144.1:1443456-1450087 GCF_001952655.1 Monopterus albus | reverse complement strand
ACATCCCCACCGTGAAACATGGTGTGGTGGCAGCATCATGCTGTGGGGGTGCTTTTCTTCAGCAGGGACAGGGAAGCTGATCCGAGTTGTTGGAAAGATGGATGGAGCTAAAAACAGGGCAATCCTGGAAGCAAACCTGTTAGAAGCTGCAAAAGACTTAGAACCGGGGCGGAGGTTCACCTTCCAGCAGGACAACGACCCTAAACATACTGCTAGAGCTACAATGGAATGGTTTAGATCAAAGCATATTCAGGTGTTAGAATGGCCCAGTCAAAGTTCAGAGACCTAAATCCTACTGAGAATCTGTGGCAAGACTTGAAAATTGCTGTTCACAGGCACTCTTCATCCAGTCTGACTGAACTGGAGCTAATTTGCAAAGAATAATAGGCAAAAATTGCAGTCTCTAGATGTGCAAAGCTGGTAGAGACATACCCCAAAAGATGCGCAGCTGTAATTGCAGTGAAAGATGCTTTGACAAGTATTGACTCAAGGTGGCTGAATACATATGCACGCCACACTTTTCAGATTTTTATTTGTAAAAAATCTTGAACACCACGTATCATTTCCCTTCCACTTGACAATTATGCAATATGTTGTGTTGGTCTATCACATAAAATCCCAATAAAATACATTTAAGTTTGTGGTTGTAATGTGACAAAATGTGGAAAAATTCAAGGGGTGTGAATACTTTTGCAAGGCACTGTAGCTGCACTAAATGCCTGATACTTTCCACAATATATCCACTGTGACGTGTTGATATATTGGAATTGTGCAATGGTCCCAAAGAATGTGAAAATGTGTATGTGTGTATTAGGATGTTTTTAGACAATAAGTATTTATTTATTTACATCTCTTTGTCTTTTAGGCTTTTAAAACTATTGTAGCTCTTTTATAATTTATGCACAGAAGGATTGCATATTAAATTTTGTTGTACAAAAAATTATGGCTGTTCAGAGCCTTGGGGGCAACATTTTTAAAAAAATACAGTATATAAGTCTGGTGTTTTGCAATGAAGAAATGTCAACAAGTGCAGTGTGATAGATCTACAGCACAGACAAATAAGCTGATTCTGACAGACATTAACAGAACAGGGCCAGATCTAACCTGTCTGATCTAGAAATGCAGTAAAAAAAAAAAAGTCAACAAACCTCAAACCTTGTTGTTTTATATTTGAACATTTGTTATTTAGAGCTGTCTTCTTAATTTTCTCCATACCACAGCCTCAAAGAAATATCACTTTATGTATTGGATCTTTATTGTATGTTTTAGTCCAGACATGTAGATTTAAGTTGAATAACAATTAATTTGAAGTGCTTGAACAAAACTGAACCTACATGAATATTACAATACTGACTATGAAGTTTTTAAACTACAAGCGGTTTAAAAAATAACAAATACTCCTTACCATGAATTTGTCACATTTTACCTTTTCCCATTCAGACTCCACAATTGAGCAAAAGAATTCATTGTTTGTTTCTGTGCAAAAACTCCTCCATGTCTGTTACTGACTAGTGCCTTCTCATGAGCCAAAATCACCAGATTCTTTTTTTTTGGTCATGCATCACTCTGCATGGATCGGTGTTAGAACACTGGACAGTGTGGAGCATGAACTCTCACATGATGCTGAGTATACCCCAGTTTCCAGAGCAGTTTTCAGTGCTTGTAGCTCTGGGAATGCTTCCTTGTAGCCTGCTGTTGGGGGGTGGGTGGGATCGTGCTCGTTCGTTCTGGTGGATTCTCTGGCTGAGAACCAGTGGACTGGGAGCTCTACTCTTATTATGATTTAAGTCAGAAGCAGTACCTGCTTTGTAAACTAAAAACTGATAATGAGCTAGTAGTGTAATCTAACAAGTCACTAAACTGGTAATGTTAGCCAAATGAAGTGCACTACCACATGTACACATATTCTGAAATACGGTTGTGTGTTTGTGTACGTGTGTCCCAGGGCAGAGCTCTGCTCTGGAGGGTGAGAATTAAATCTCGGGGGGCACAGCCCACCCTAGTACAATGCTAGCTAGATCTGAGCCCAGAGTAGAAGAAAATCATTTTTGGTTTTAGTTTCTGTATGGGAAGTGTTGAAAGTACTGTTAATATAGAAAATGACCAAAAATGACCAGCCTTATCGTTTTAACTAAAAGATGATTGTTTTAATTTTCTTTTTTTAATCAAATGGTGCCTGCTATAGAACTACCTAAGTATCCATACACATTTTAATATTAATTATCCAAATACTCTTTTACCAGATCATTTTCAAATGATTAAGAAATTATGACAAAATTAGATTAGGATAATTATATATGACTTTACCAAAATTATGTTAAGATCACAATTATAAGGTATTTCAGTATAACATATAGGATAAGACATTTTAATTTGTGGATAAAAGTTTTTTTTTAATAAAGTCAAGAAATAAACATTTTCAAATAAAATCAAAACAAATTTACTTATATAGCACTTTAAAAACAACATCCAGCTGACCAAAGTACTTTACATGGCAGAATAAAATCACAATAAATGACTAAAATAGAGTAAATAATTTTGTCAGAATAACATTTTTCTAGTGATAATAAGAAAATGATGGTTCAAGAATCCTCTCTAACCACGTGCTGTCTTCTTTTCTCTATCTATGTTTGAACAAAGGACTGTGTCCCAGCAGCCACCTCTCAGAGCCCAGCCAGTCTTCCTGACTAATTACCACAGATTAAAAGGTTGGGAGGGACATCTGCATGTGTTAAAGAGACTTTGATGAAGTCAAATGAATACTGTATTTTCTGCACCATAAGGCGCACCGGATTATAAGGCGCAGTCTCAATTACGGGGTCTATTTCTGTACTTAACCCATACATAAGGCGCACCGTATTATAAGGCGCATGCTAAAATGTAACGGAAGCAAAACAGTGAGTTTAGTTGAACTTTATTCTACTATTTAACAATACACTCACATTATTTTTTAATCAATCTTCTCCCACAAATCCACTTCCGAACCATAGATTCATTGATTTTGAATTCTTTCGCAGCTGCTCTATTCGTATTTACAACCGCGTAACTGATAGCCTGTAGTTTGAATTGTGCCTCGTAAGCATGTCTCTTCACTGGTGCCATTTTCGGGGGTCCTTAGACTGGTTTAGACTGGTTTATCACTGCCAGCGTACGTAGTGTACATATTACGTCCCTGTGTCTGCGGGAAATGGTCTGACAGTCAATCAAGCGGAGCGCTTACCAAAGTCGCACAACAACATTTTTACAGATTTTGGAACTCAGTGCACACATAACAGTGCACACATAAGGCGCACCAGATTATCAGGCGCACGGCCGATTTTTGAGAAAATTTAAGGCTCTCAGGTGCGCCTTATAGTGCGGAAAATACGGTAGTCAAAGAACAGTGGTGTTTGGGAAACCCTTCACCTGCTGTTTAAGCATAGCAGATTCATGGCCAGGCTCCACACAGCACTTGTTCCTTCTCACTGGCTTTGAAAATCATTGACACATGGAAGGACATTTCCCCTGACAACAGAAAACAAGAAATTCATTTAACTTTACTGATTTGTCATTGGTTCACAGTTGAATTGGTTTTGACTTCAGAGTTAAACTCTACAGAGTATTGACTTCATAGCACATTAATATAAAAGCTGTGACAAGTTAAACTCTACGTACATCAGCAGTGTTCATACTGTTGTACCCGGTACTTTTTACCATACTGACTCTGAGAGACGAAGCAGTCCAAGTAACTACAAAACAGTGCTGATTTATTCCATGAATACAGGTAAAAATTAACATTACACGCTCAGGCATCTTGCACCTCCAACCTGCACGCAGGCAGATGAAAGATGAAGGACCCCGAACCTACCAGGCCTATACATTATATACCCTTGGTTGGGCTAGCCCCATACTACACAGAATCGTCAACCGAGACGTCTCTCTTACCAGCTTTGCAGCTGGCCATAGCAGTACTCAAAACATGAAACAAATCAATGTGCGTGTGTGTTGTTGTAGAACTATTTTGGTTCTTCTTACCATTGCTAACTCTGAGAGATGAGACAGTCCAAGTAACTTCAAAACAGTGCTGATTTATTCAAAGGATCACAGGTAAAATTAAAATTACATGCTCAGGTATCTTGCACCTCCAAACTGCTCGCAGGCAGATGTAAGATGAAAGACCCTGAACCCACCAGGCCTATACATTATATCCCCTCGGTTGGGCTAGCCCCATACTACCCAGAAAACGTCAACCGAGACGTCTCTGTTACCAGCTTTGCAGCTGGCCCTAGCAGTAGTCAAAACATGAAGCAAATCAATGACAGTCATCAACTCTTCTCTCTAGTTATCCTTGACCAGATGTACCCTGTAGAAACTCATAAGCATGCCTAAGCATTTAACAGTCTAACTAGACACCCTATCTCCACTAAACATTTCTAATACATAAAGTATCTATCCAATTTCTATCTGACTAAAAATACCTAACAATACTATGGGGCCTGTTGGACAGTCAGTTTTAAATTAGTATGGATATTCAGGGTCCCCATAAAATGACTTCTAATGTCATCCCTTTGTTTCTTTTTGTGACTAAAGTTAACATTGACCTTATGCATGGCAGATCAGAATGCAATCAAATGAATAATTTTGTAACTGTCAAGCTGGGCCCCATTTCTCTTCACAATATTCTCCTCTTCCCCTGGTCCAGTGGTCACAAATTGCCTTAATGAAAAATGGATGCTGGAACAATAACCTCAACAGAATCTCTCCTAGACTGACCACATGGTGATCCCAGCCAGTCCTGTTCTGCACAACATTAGTATCCAACTCAGGTCCACCTCACTCTCACCAAAGTAGGTTTGAAATCTGGGCATCATGATTGATGACAAACTAGCTTTCACTGAGCATGTTGTATCTGCTCCTCTGTCATGTCATTTCACACAATATAATATCATAAAGATTGGGTCTTGTCTGACTGAGGGGGCCATTCAACTCCCTGGACAGGTACTGTTCATCTCTCACCTTGACTACTGCGATGTCCTTCTGGCAAGACTGCAAAGCATGTACAGTAAAACTTCTGCAAATGCTTCAAAGTGTAGCAGCACACCTGGTCTTCGGTGAGCCAAAGACAACTCGTGTCAGTACATTTTACTTGCCACTGGCTCCCAGCCCTGCTGTCACTGTTAGGCACGACATCTCAAACTAAATTCTACTGTGTGCTCCTTTGGTGGTGGTATGAGTTACCAAACACAGTTTGATCTGCTGGATCCCTCTTTCTTCAAAAATTGTTTGGAGACCTGCTTTGAGTGCCCTTACATAATATGCTCTCTCTATATATCCTTCTGTAGGTCCTTCTAATAAGTATCATTTGCAAATTATTTTCTTTTATGCATCTGCAGGCCTTAAGGCACTTGTGCCAGGTACAATATATACAGTGTGTAGTTCAGCATTGAGACACTTTGAGACTTCACTTCACTTTCACAAAGTAAACCTGCATATAATATTACAAAGCATGTACAATACCATAATCTCTCAGCAAACTTTCTGTTAGTGCTGAACATGAAAGTGAAGTTTTATAAGAGAAATCTAGAATTAGTTATTATTATATATGGAAACATTTAGTTTTTTAAAGATGATAACACAGATGCAACTGAAGCTTTCTACTACTTTTTCACTAGCAGTGGTTTGTGGGCTGTGTGTGTGTGTGTGTAGGGATGTCAGAGTTAACATGATAATAATGCATTATGCAATAATGCAACGCAACTTCCTTTTAATTGACATACGATTATGCACGCATGCACATTCTGTGATTCTCAACCTGTCCTGCAGTTTGGGAAATCATACAATGATGCAGCAGCAGAAATGAGCAGAAATGGATAAAGAAACAGTTCTTGACAAGACCAAAGTTATTTGCATTTACTGCTGATGTGAATTTAGTTACCACCAGAGTACGTCGAGTCTCAAATACCACCTGCTGGCAAAGCACACATCTGATTCAGAGAGCCCTCCTCCCCCTCGCCAAAGGCAGACCATGCTGGATAGTTTGCAACAGAGACACCTGGACAACTCTACAAGCAACAAACTGTCAATAGCGATATCTAAATGGGTGGCTACAGCTTGCAGGCTTAACATTGTGGAGAACGGGGGTCTGCTTGAAATAATTAGCATCACATCCAACGACTGGATGTATGAATTACCTTCAAGAGCCATCACTGTAACCAAGATATACAACTGGTATGAAAACAACAAAGCTAAAGTACAAGAGGCGCTGGGACTACTGGACTTCTCTCAGTAATCACAGTTACCTCAGGGTCCCTTTAAGGTACATTTAGAACCAGTGGTGTAAGAAGTACACAGATCCTTTATTTAAGTAAAAGTAGCAATACAATAGTGTAAAAATACTGTTACAAGTAAAGGTCCTGAAGCCAAGCTGAAGTCACTGAGGTAGTCAAGAAGCTCCTCGGTGGCAAGGCACCGGGGGTGGATGAGATCCGCCCCGAGTACCTTAAGTCTCTGGATGTTGTTGGGCTCTCTTGGCTGACACGCCTCTGCAACGTCGCATGGCAGTCGGGGACAGTGCCTCTGGACTGGCAGACCGGGGTGGTGGTCCCTTTTTTTAAGAAGGGGGACCGGAGGGTGTGTTCCAACTATAGGGGGA
>NW_018128144.1:1438275-1442339 GCF_001952655.1 Monopterus albus | reverse complement strand
TAGACTGCTGCCCCCACGACCCGGTCCCGGATAAGCGGAAGAAAATGGATGGATGGATGGATGGAAGTAAAGGTCCTGTCATGATTCTGTCCCACCTGTTTCCGGTATCATGCTTTTATTTTGACACAATGTCCTCGTTTTGCCATATCTCAATTATGGACTTTTTACTTTAATCAGCACTTAATTGTTTACACCTGTTTTCACTATAAGCAGCTTTCCCCCACCGGAAAGCTGCCAGATTGTTCTCTCACCCATGCCTGTATTTCCAGTTTCGACCCCAGACTGTTTTCTGACCATTGTATTCTGCCTTGCCCTGTTGATTCGGACTGCTTTCTGTGTATGGATTGTCGGAATTCCCTCTGACATCTCATTTTGGATCCCTCGGCTGTGTAAGTTTGCTGGCTCTGACCCTGGTGTCATGATTCGGTTCCGCTGCTTCCTGTCCGGCTTTTATTTTGACATTACTTCCTGTTTTTGTTTCACCTTAGTTTCGGTCTTTTTACGTTCTTCATCACTCACATTAGTTTCACCTGCTTCGTTATTATTTGCACCTCTATTTAGACAGCGTCCTCCCACAAGGACGCTGCCAGATTGTTCTAGACCCCAGCTTTGACTTTCCAGCATTTACTTCGGTTTTGGTATTTTGTGTTTCTGATCTCGGACTATTCTATTCTGCCTCGCCCTCTTGTTATGGACTGCCACGGTGTATGATTATCGGACTTTCTCTTTTGGACAACGAACTTTGGATTCCCCTGGATGTATGTGTTTGCTGGCTCTGAACTGGGACTGATACCGACCGTGAGTTTTGTGTTCACCTTGTCTTGTATGGTTTTGTGTAGTTTTAGTTTTCTTATTAAAGAGACGGTTTTGTTCATCACTTCCTTGTCTAGCCATTTAATGAGTTCACTAAACACTTTTTGGCCGCATTACACGCGCCGTTTCTGACACCCTGGACTGTATTTTTGACTTGAGTGTGTGTTTCTTGTTTTACGTAGTTTTCTGTATGGTTTTGTTGTCCATGCTATTATTAAAGAAACGGTTTTTCGCTTATCCTTGTCTGGCTATATAATTGAGTTTACCATTGATATTATTGGCAGCTTTCCGCGCCGATCCTGACAGGTCCTGCATTCAAAATGTTAAGTAAAAGTACAAAATTATTAGCATCAAAATATACTTAAAGTACTAAAGGTAAAAGCATTCATTATGCCAAACACATTTCACATTCCTGTATATCATATTATTGTATTACTGATGCATTACTGTGTACATCACATTTAAAGTTGCAGCTGGTAAAGGGGGAGCTGGTTATAACTAGTTTATATGCATTTAGTTTGAATTACTGCTGAGTAGCTTGTGAATTCTCCACCATAGATTAATGAGGTCTTATAATTATACTGGAGTTCTGTATTATGAAAAGTAACTAGTAACTAAAGTTATAAAATGGATACAAAGGAGTAAAAAAGTACAGCATTTGCCTATAAAATGTAGTGACAGAAAATGAAAACACTCAAAGTATAGATACCTCAAAATTGTATTTAAGTATAGTACTTAAGTAAAGGGACTCTGTTAGATTCCACCACTGTTCAGAAGGGATGAAAAATGTCATTAATTTATGATTAAATATTCTATTTGATTGACAGCATGTGTTTGTGTATGTGTGTGTGCAGTCAATGCTGACAGTCATGGCAAAAAATATTGGCACCCCTGCATTTCTGTCAGATAACACATCACTTCAGTGGCGACAGTGTGACAGTGGTGTGGTGGGTAGAGCAGTCGTCTCCCAACTGGAAGGTTGAAGGTTTGAATCTCAGTCCTTGCAGTCCACGTGTTGAAGTGTCCTTGGGCAAGAAACTGAACCCCCCCCAAGTTGCCTGTGATGGCGACATGTATGCACGCAGGGGCCCCTGGCTCCAAACAAAATTTCGTTGTACATGTGACAATGACAATAAAATAATAAAGCTTCTCCTGGAAAATTGTTGCAATCACAAATTCTGTGGTATTCTCATGTTTGTTCCTTTTGTTTGCATTGGAACAAGACAAAAAGCCTAGGTAAAAAAGCCAATCTGATATATTCCACACAAAACTCTAAAATTGGACTGGACAGAATGATTGACACCTTTTCAAAATCATCAGAAATAGTTGTATTTCAAGCTGTGATGCTCCTTTAATTTGTAATGAAACTCACCTGTAGCAATCAACAGGTGCTGGCAATACAGAAATCACACTTGTAACCAGTTAAAATGGAGAAATGTTGACTCAACCTTTTTGTCGTGTGGACCACACTGAGCATGGTGAGAAGAAAGAAGAGCAAAGAATTGTCTCAGGATTTGAGAATTACAATAGTGGAAAAGTCTGGACAGTCTCAAGGCTCCAAGTCTATCTCCAGGCTGTTCCTGTGTCCTCTGTGTTCAACATTGTCAATAGGTTTACAGCCCACTGCGCTGTAACTAATCTCTCAGGATGTGGTCAAAAGAGAAAAATAGATGACAGAATGCAACCGAGGATTGTGCAAATGGTGGATAAAGAACCTTGATCAGCTTCCAAACAGAATCAAGTTGACCTGCAGGCACAGGGTGCAACAGTAAATGGTCTTATACTTGTATAGCACCTTTCTATGCTTTACAGCACACTCAAAGCATTTTCACACTATTCGTTCACCCATACACCAGTGACATCACCGGGAGCAACTGGGGGGTTCCAGTGTCTTGCTCAAGAACACTTCGACACGTTGACTGGACAAGCCGGGAAACGAACTGCTAATCCTCTGGTTAGGAAATGACCCGCTCTACCTCCTGAGCCACAGCCACCCCCCCAAGTGCCAGCTGCACTATCCGTTACCATCTGAATGACAAGGGACACTATGGTAGGAGACCCAGGGGAACCACTGCTGACACAGAAACATAAAAAGCCAGATTGGAGTTTGCCTAAACTTACCTGAGGAAGCCACAGTCCTTCTGGGAGAATGTCCTGTGGACAGATAAGACTAAAATAGAGCTTTTTGGTCAAGCACTTCATTCTACTGTTTTCAAAAAATGACATGAGGCCTTCAAAGAAAACAACATGGTCCGTACAGTCAAACACGGTGGAGGTTCAGTGATTTTTGCGATTGCTTTGCTGCTTCAGGCTCTGGATATCTTGACTGTGTGTAGGGCATTATGAAATCTGAAGACAAATTCTGAGACACAATGTAGGGCCCAGTGTCAGAAAGCTGGGTCTCCGTCAGAGGTCATGGGTCTTACAGTAGGACAATGACCCAAAGCAGACTTCAAAAAGCACCAGAAATGGTTTCAGACAATGAGCTGGAGAGTTCTGAAGTGAACAGCAATCAGCCAGATCTAAATCCCATAGAGCAACTGTGGAGAGATCTCAGAACAGCAGCTGGAAGACAGAAATTTTCAAATCTGAGACCTGGAGCAGCTGGCAAAAGAAGAGTGGTCCAAAATTCCAGTAGAGAGGTGGAAGAAACTCACTGATGGTTATAGGAAGTGACTGATTTCAATTATTTTGTCCAAAGGGTGTGCTACCAAATATTAAGTTGAGAGTGTCAATAATTCTGTCCAGTCCATGTTTGGAGTTCTGTGTGGAATGGATCAGATTTAGATTTTTTCTGCTTTTTTGTGTTGTTCCAATGTAAACATGACTCTGTGTGTGTATACAGATATTTATTATGCATTTATTTTTGTTATCTTATATTACTGTTGTAAAATCTGGTTTCTTCACATATACATGCTCTATATTGTTAGTGACCATCTATCCATCCATTTTCTTCCACTTATAAGGAACCGGGTCACGGGGGCAGCAGTCTAAGCAAAAACGCCCATACTTCCCTCTCTCCAGACACTTCCTCCAGCTCCTCCAGGGGGAATACCGAGACTTTCCCAGGCCAGCTGAGACTCTGAGCTCCTCCCGAGTGACCGAGCTCCTCACCCTATCTCTAAGGGTGCGCCCAGCCACCCTGCGGAGAACGGTCATTTTGGCCACCTGTATCCGGGATCTTGCCCTTTCGGTCACGACCCAAAGCTCATGACCATAGGTGAGAGTAGGAACGTAGATCGACCAGTAAA
>NW_018128144.1:1429589-1438149 GCF_001952655.1 Monopterus albus | reverse complement strand
TTGCATATCAATTTATCTTTTCCAAGTTAATAAGATATTACAAGCATAAAAAAATCCACTGCTGTCACCTAAATGAAAGTGAATTTTAAAAAATAAACACTAAAAAGACAACAAAGCAAATACACTCTGTGTGAATCCAAGGCCAAATAAGCATCTAAGCTGAAAACGTGCACAACTAGACAGAAACACTTTGTGTTTCATAGCTTCAGGCCACTGTGTGAACAAGCAAACCAAAATGTCTGAACTATTATGGTTTAGATTTAGACATCCATCCATCCATCCATCCATTTTCCTCCGCTTATCTGCGACCGGGTCACAGGGGCAGCAGTCTAAGCAAAGATGCCCAGACTTCCCTCTCTCCAGACACTTCCTCCAGCTCCTCCGGGAAAATGCCGAGGCATTCCCAGGCCAACTGAGAGACATAGTCCCTCCAGTGTGTCCTAGGTCTTCCCTGGGGCCTCCTCCCCAGTGGGACATGCCCGGAACACCTCCCTAGGAAGGCACCCAGGAGGCATCCGAAACAGATGCCCGAGCCATCTCAGCTAGCTCCTCTTGATGTGGAGGAGCAACAGTTCTACTCTGAGCTCCTCCCGAGTGACCGAGCTCCTCACCCTATCTCTAAGGGTGCGCCCAGCCACCCTGCGGAGAACGGTCATTTTGGCCACCTGTATCCGGGATCTTGCCCTTTCGGTCACGACCCAAAGCTCATGACCATAGGTGAGAGTAGGAACGTAGATCGACCAGTAAATCAATAGCTTCGCCTTACAGCTCAGCTCCTTCTTCACCACGACGGACCAGTACATTGACCGCATTATTGCAGAAGCGGCACCGATCCGCCTCTCAATCTCCCATTCCATCCTTCCCTCACTCGTGAACAAGACCCCAAGACACTTGAAAGGAACAATGTTTGTGACCATGTATTGTGTTATTCTTTTAATTGTGAAGTGAAACTGAAGACAACATTCCATGAAGTGGACAATAAAGTTTCTAATTTAACCTAACAAAATAAACCAAGTTTAGGTATATATATAATACTTTATTGATATGTTACTAATACTAATAAAATACATCTGCTTCCACTGGAAGGACATCCTTAAATCTAGTAAACTGACTGTGCATAACTTTTGATTGATGAAAAATGGACAGGACATCTCTTCATTGCTTCATTTTTCAGATTTAGAACAAGATTAGCAGATTTATTATCGAATGTATTTTGCGCTACCTCAACTCAATGTCAGAGGAAGTCTGCGCTTGATTAGGTTCTGTGAAATGAGTCAAAGCAGCACTCTAATCCACCTATCAGGGAAGGCTTCATTTTTGTGCCATTTCTGTGTATGAATTATTCTTTCCTCCCCGTGTCTTCTTTATCACCTACTGATTATCAGCATGACTCATCTAAAATGAGTCTTAAAAAAGTGTGGCACATTCAAGAGTTCTAATGGGATTTCCACAGTGAGATGCTATTTTAAATGTGGGTGAACTAATTAAACTAATTGTATTCATGTGCAAAAAAAAATTCAGTTCTTCCCAATGCTGTAATGGGCAGTGCAAAATTTAATGCTGTCACATTGCATGAGAAGAAATATAATGAGGACATTGTTGTAGAGACTGCAGCACTGAACTCTGTGTCCTCATCACAGCTGAAGTGTTTCTTAACAAACAGCTTAAAATATGTTCTATTATAATATATTAATTGGTAAAACATATTTCTGTGAGCCCTCTACAAAGGTGTGAAGGCTGACAGCAGTAGACACAGATAAGGCAAAGTGAGAGTGTTGAGAAGGTAGGCTGTGATATTGTGATGTCTAGACATATAAGTTTGTCTGAGAGGACTTCTAAACGTGTATTAAAAGAAAACCTAAAGTATGACTCATATGACTTCCACTAGTTTCTGTAGCTCATCATCCAGCATTGTTTATCTTTCTAAAACAAAGGAAGTGTGATCTTGTGATTTACTTTCCAAAGACAAGGCCAATTGGCAGCTATAGAAGTTCAGACCTCTGTGGCTAACACAATTAAACAATGATTATTCTGTGAACAGAAAAAACAGCAGTGCCCATGAAAAAACTTACTGTAATTTGGTTTCATCCATATCTATAAAACTGACAAACACTATCCTGTCAGATTATTGCATTTGCTGCAGGTATGAGACGTCTTTGCTAACCATGGCCACTTGACTTGCTAATGGACTCGCCTCTTCTGTCAAGTTGTGATGTTTACCTGGCGAAGCTCTAGGGCATGGGTGGCCAAAAGACACACAGCTTAGTAAGGAAGTAAAAATGATGGTTTCAAGCCTAAAAGTAAAGATTTGACTGATAATTATCTGTCTGGTATGGCAGCACTACTGCTATAGACCACATGCGCCTGCAGAGAGTGGTAAAGACTGGGGAGAAGATCACCAGGACTCCACTGCCCTCTCTGCAGAGCATTTACCACCACAGGGTGCTTAGGAAAGCTGCCTCCATCCTCAAAGATCCCACCCACCCACAGCACGGACTGTTCGCCTCCCTACCCTCTGGCGAGAGGTTTAGAAGTGCGAAATGCAGGACCTCTAGAATGAAAAACTCTTTTTTTCCCTCTGCCATCAGACTCCTAAACAGCTGAGGAGTTTATTACGAGGAAATACGTCATGTACTGTCGGCCTGTACTGTTTACATTCTCAGTTTGCACATGCATAATTGCATATTGACTGTTGACTGCTGCACATGCTGCTCCCATGGAGCATACATTCTCTTATTATATCCTTATATATTTTTATTATATTGCTGCATTTGCTGCTTAAAGTACCTTAGATTTAGTGTTACTTATTTATCTACTTTATATTTCATTTGTAGTTTGTGGCATTCATGTGGACGGCAAAGTAAGAATTTCTGGCTTCGCCCTGCCCAGGCATAGTTCACCATCCTTTGGGTCCTATCACACGTGCTCACGCTCCACCTCCCTGATAGTGCAGGCAAGATGGGCCAGTAGTGCACCCGAGGGGGGGGGGGTCATAATCCACCCGGGCTCAAAGGGCAGCGGTTCCCTGTGACTCCCCCAGCCGTAGGGAGGATACGCGGGGTGCCTTTTTCCCCTGATTGATGACAAAGCAACCCTCAGACAGGCGTAGCTCCGGGAGGAACCTGGGGCCGCAAGGTGCATTTGAAGTGTCGATCAGTGTCCTGTAATTCACATTAGTTCTCGCAGCTAGCTGCATTCTTCATTGACGCACGAGCTGAGTGATCCATCGCTAAGAGTTGTTGCATGGTTTTGAGTGGGAGGCCACGGTTCGAAGACAGAGAGGGAAAGACCAACAACACAACCCCTGGGTGCTTTGTCTGGCTAAGCCCGTGTGGGGTCAGAGCTGGGGAGGAGACATTGAACCTCCCTCCCACCCCCAGCGGAGATGGGAGAGTTGGGTACCCGGAAGCGCGCGGAAGAACGACCACGGTGGAGCCGCCAGCCATTAGCTATTATCTTTAGCTCACAATGCTTTCACTCGCTACCATGACAAATTCTCACTTGGCGCCAGTTCTTCTTCTTCCTTTCCCTCGCGACTGTATCAGTAGTCACTATGTCATACTGTATATCCAACTCCAATACTAAAGTGTCTGACCATTTCTACTCACACTACCCAGGTAAACTCCAAAACACTTAGCTCTTTTAATCTCCGTCCATACTCCGTTTTTTTTTTCTGCCACACCCCTGACTCTACCCAAGGAACTTGTGAGGTGTATCTAACCTGACCCTGACAGTTCCTGATTGAGTTTGTTACTTATCAATCCTCTGTTCTGAGCATTTATTGCTTAACTCTTCTACTTATTTCTTTTCCCATATGACAGTGGAAAATACACAACCCTTCACAATAAAGTTACCTCTATGTATCACTTAGTTTTTTTTATTTTTTTAATAACCACAACATCAGGTGGGTTACATACAGGTCACTGTGTGCCAAGACAACCAGGCAGGTAGCTTTTCCCCAGGACAGTTACTTCCCCTGGGCTGTCACTCTGATGAACACTTGAACCCACGCCAGTATGACAGTATTTTTAAGTACTCCATTTTTATTATTTTTCTAACTGCTGTCGGCACTTAGAGATTATTATTAGTTCCAACAGCGGAGTACCACGGGTCAGAAAATTTTCAACAACAAGTTTCAAACACAGTGAACCGGGGAACGGGAGTCAGAATATTTTCTAAGTCCCAGGCAGGGACCCCCCACCTCCCTCTCTCTGTCTGAGCAGAGAGCTACAAACAGCCACGCTGTACTGGAGCTCCATAACTCCAAAACCCCCACACACCTCCGGGAAGGGTGGGACTCTGCTCCTCCACCAACCTGAAAACAGAGCTCCATATACGGCCACCACAGGCTGCCTAGTACACCCACTAATAGTGCTCCAAAATTACTCACAATGTGCTGGGCAGCCTCTTAAGTGTCCAGTGACACAGCTTTCACTGGTTATTTCAGTATCCATAATAACATCTTACGTCAAATAAATACTGTGCAAAACAGATATGGTCTTAAGTGTCCAGTGACACAGCTTTCACTGGTTATTTCAGACAAAATTACTGGTTTATAAAAATTTCTCAGTAGAGTAACATCTGAGGGTTTAAGGAGGTAGCTGCCACTATAACTGCAGGTTGTTGTTATTTGGAAGGTTTTGGGGTCTTATCCTGAATTACTAACATGAAAGAGGGAGGTCTGCAGGGAACTCTGTTCGCAGGTTCCCGGTAGTTAATTACTGAGTGAATATTTCCATCATAAAACCTCAAGCAGTGTTTGGAGCTTTAATATGTTTCAAATATGCCACCTTAGTGTGAGAGGTTAAGCTTTATTCCTATGTCCAGGGGTTAGCATATCATGTCCTTCATACAGACTGAATCAACCCTAGGAAAACCTTGAGGATTTATTATTGTGTAAAGGATAAGCCTAACTAAGCATAGCAAGACTCCAATAGGTTAATATGCTGTTAATATTGAAAATACAGTAAAATATGTGGCAACAGAGACAGCTTTGTTTGATTAGTTTGCTTCTGGCTGTACTTCACATACTGATATACTGCCCCCACTGTTCATAAGATTAACTGCATCCTGTGAATACCGTTAATTTTAAAGCACTGAAGAAATCATTGATGTGTTAAAAAAGCTGAATATCATGCTGCAATATCACATTTTTTCTTTGCTCTGAAATTTGTGCAAGAGCATAAAGGTTTTTTTTTTTGCATTTTGTATGTATGCTTATACACAGCAATAGTTGGACTACTAGTACTACTAGATTTTTTAGCAGAAGATCAAATCAAAACAGACATTTTTAAAATGGTACTTCACAGCTTAATATACAGCCAGGTTAGTTATTGCTGTCCTGTATGGCGTAATGCATCTCAGAGAAATAGGATATTTATCATTTATATATTTAGCAAGATGGCGCTCCTCGGGGTGCGACATCGCAGTTCACTCAGTCAGGTTGTTTATCTTTTTGTCAGGTTGTTTATCTTTTGCTTATTTGTGCCATGTTAAAGCAACAGTAAAGACTGCAAACTTTATTTATGACAGGGTGACTTTGATACTGCTAAGAGAGCACAGTCATTTTGGAGATTTTGGCCCAAGCACATTGGACTTTCACCCAGAGCTAATATGCTATGTCAACACGATGCCAGGCTGTAAGATTTGATTCTTATAGGCTCTAGTTACTTTATAAGCTTTAGTTACTTTTCATACCTTTAATTCCCTTTAGTTACTTTTCATAGACCCAGGGCTGGAATTGAACTGGAGAATAAAAAGATCACTGGGGCAAGGTATAAATATGCTGTTCGCTATATCACTAAATGTGAACAGAATATGAGAGCGGATGCTATGGCTGAAAAATTGGCACACAATAATGTTTTGGGATTTTGGAATGAGGTGAGGGCTTTGAATAGGGTTAATTCACCACTGCCCAGTGCCATAGATGAGTATCTGGGGCTGAATAATATTGCTGATCTGTGGAGAGAACACTATTCTGCATTGTTTAATTGTGTTAAAAGTGATCCCTATGTTGTGGGAAGCATTGCTAGTGAGGATGCTGTGGTGATCACTTCTATTGAGGTGCATCGAGCAATAATGCAATTGTCTGATGATAAGGCAGCTGGTGCGGATAATATTACAGCGGAACATCTGAAGCATGCAAGCCCAAAGATTGCTGTGTTGCTTGCTTTGTGCTTCTCTGGGTTCATGACTCATGGTTTGCTACCTGATTCTTTATTGTCTGTTACCTTAGTGCCTGTTATGAAGGACAAAGCTGGCAAAGTTGGGAGTCTGGATAACTATAGGCCAATAGCTTTGGCCAGTGTTATATCTAAAGTTCTTGAGAAGATATTGCTTGATCGCCTGTGTCATTGTATAACAACCACACATAATCAATTTTAGATCCAAGCTGGGGACAGATCTGTGTATCTACAGTCTGAAGGAGGTAGCACAGAAGTACCTCAGACAAAACTCCTCGGTCTTGATGGGTTTTATTGATGCGTCCAGGGCATTTGATAGGGTTAATCACTTTAAGCTTTTGGATAAATTAAGCAAAAAAGGGGTTCCTGATAGCATTGTAAGAATCTTGGCATACTGGTACTCTAATCAGAAGATGCAGGTTAAATGGGGTGGGACTATTTCAGCCTCGTTTGGTGTTGGTAATGGGATGCGCCGGGGGGGCTACTGTCACCAGCCCTGTTTAACTTATATATGGATGAGTTGTCTGAACAATTGAATAAATGTAACACTGGATGTATGATAGGCCCTAATCTTGTAAATCATTTTATGTATGCTGATGATTTGGCCATACTTTCGCCCAGCAGTGCTGGTTTTCAGCAACTGCTGAATGTGTGCTCGGACTATGGATTGAAGTATGATGTGAAATATAATGCAGAAAAGAGTGTTGTACTGATCTGTCGGACTAAAGGGGACAAAGAACTTTGTTTCCCAGACTTTTGTTTGTCTGGACAAAGGTTGAGTGTCTGTAGAAAAACTAAATATTTAGGACATTTCATTACAGATCAGCTTTCTGATGATGAGGATATATATCGGCAGTGTCGCATTTTGTATGCTCAAGCTAATATGTTGGTTAGGAAATTTCACATGTGTTCTGCTAATGTTAAAGTTCATCTGTTCAGAACATACTGTACACCGTTGTATACTGCCCCATTGTGGTGTAAATATAAGGTAGCTACTTTACAGAAACTTAAAGTTGCTTATAATGATGCCTTGAGGATTCTGCTTAAGAAGCCTAGGTCCACCAGCGCCAGTCTGTTGTGTTCACAGGTCCATGTTAGTACCTTTCAGGCATTAATGAGAAACCTGATGTACAGATTTATCTGTCGTGTGAATAACTCTGAGAACAGTCTTATAATGATGCTGGCTAATCCCTTGCTTATATATATTACAGCTGTATTGATGATTGTCCAGAACTACTGAGCTTTGGTTACTTTTAATACATTTATTTTCCTTGCTTATATATCTTACAATTGTATGAATGAGAGTCAAGTGATACTGAAGTAGAAACTGCCTACTTTACCTTCTGTGTAGACATAGTTTCTATACTTTCAGGTAACCAGACAGCCTATTTTACATTTTAACAAAGACCTGTTGGCTTGTTTTGCAGCTTCACCTAGGCCCGCTTAGCATATTCCAAGTCATGTGGTATCTTGCAGAGACAGGGGGCCTACAAGCTGAGATGACCACCTGGCCCGTTTAGCATACTCACTAGGTCGTGCTTTGTCCTGTAATAGTCTGCACTGCAGACCCCCTATCTGTGTAGACAACCAATTGTTCAGCATTCATTGATGAGCTGCCGCCTGAAAATCACAACTCACACCTGGTTTGGATCACATTTCAGCAAGCAGGTGCGGGCAGGGGTTGGCCTGCTCATGCCAAATGGCCAATAGGATTGCGAAGCATGAAACTTTGTACCTCTGTACAGGGCGGACTTGCCCCGAGAAGATAAATGTAACGAAAAAACATAACTCGTGGTTCAGAGAACAAATTTCCTGCATGAGGTATGTCTCTCTGATCCCAGCGCTGTATGACTTCGCCTGTCCCCAGACTCTGAGTAAACTTCCTGTTGATTTTACACAGTCCTCTCCTGTCTTCACTTCTTGCGCTTTCAATAAAAGAACTGGGTAAAAATCTAACAGTAGAATCAATGCACAGGGAAAATTACTGCAGTGCCAAGAATCATTTATTGAACAATATTATTGAAATATGATTGTGGATGGGAAACAGGATCACCTTGTTAGTTTTTTAGTCTTTTGTCACTCTGCAGAGGAAGTCATGTAGCTTGGACACTTCTCCCACTGGGTCTTCATGCACAACTCCGCTCCTAATCAACCCCCGTGCTGCTTTTTATTCCCATCTCTCTCTCCTTAACATTCTTTCTCCCTTAGCTCAGCCCTAAACCATCTTCTCCTTTTTTGGGAAAGTCCTTCACCGTCCAACTTCCCCCTCGAACAGCACAGAGAACAAAAGGTCACTGACCTTTCCTTGTTATACAAGCATTTCCTATACCCACACTAGAAGTCTATTCTAATACCTATTTTAATATAGATATGTTATA
>NW_018128144.1:1428276-1429341 GCF_001952655.1 Monopterus albus | reverse complement strand
GCTCTGGCTTTATTCCATACCCTGAAACACCTGGACAACAGCAATACATATGCTAGGATGCTCTTCCTGGATTACAGTTCTGCATTCAACACCATTCACCCGGGTAGGCTGATCTGGAAGATGACAGACCTCGGTGTACCAACTCCCATCTGTAACTGGATTCTGGACTTCCTGACTGAAAGACCACAGGTAGTTAGAATGGGAGGGAAGGTGTCTGCTGAGCTCACAATCAGCACAGGCTCACTGCAAGGCTGCTGTCTCAGCCCCAAACATCACCCTGTAAACCCACAACTGTGTCTCCAACCATGACAACACCATTATCATTAAATATACTGATGACACCACAATTCTGGGCCTAATGGGGGGGCTAGTCGGGTTACAGACACTTGGTGAACCATATCCTTGTTTATGGAGACGAGAATAACCTCATCCTCAACATAAACAAGACAAAAATAAATAATAGTAAACTTCAGGAAGAACCCCTCCTCTCTCCTGCCTCTGACCATCAAAGGGATTGAGGTGGAGAGGGCTGACAGCCACAAGTTCCTCGGCCTGCAGGTGAGCTCTGACCTGAGCTGGTCACAGAAAAGCTGGGTTGAACCGTCGCCCTCTCACCCAGGCCTTTAGAGGACTGCTGGAGAGCATCCTCACTACTGGCATCACAGTCTGGTATAGTAACACCACACAGGCAGAGAGGAAGGATCTTCAAAGGGTCATAAAGACTGCAGAGAGAATCACTGGGACTGAACTGCCTGCTATGGACACACTGTACACACAGTGCTGTTGTAAGAGGGTGAAGAACATACTCTGAGACCCATGCCACCCAGCTCACTCCCTGCTCAGACACAAAAACCGTGACTAACTTCAGTTTGTGTGGAACATTCGTCATTAACATGAACAAATTGAAATCTTTCTGATAAATAAGATTTGAACCAACTTAGTGCAGTTCCTTTAATCCCAATAACATGTTCAAGTCTCTGCAGTAAGATGCTGTGATCAATGGTGTCAAAAGCAGCACTGAGATCTAAGAGGACAAGTATGGAGACAAGTCCTTTGTCCGAGGCT
>NW_018128144.1:1420838-1427399 GCF_001952655.1 Monopterus albus | reverse complement strand
AAATTCAAAAGTTATTAGAAAATGGTCAGACAGAAGAGGGTTATGGGGAAAAACTATTAAGTGTTCAGTTTTGATGCCATATGTCAGAACCAGATCAAGAGTGTGATTAAAACAGTGAGTGGGTTTATTTAGTTTGAGAGAAGCCAACTGAGTCTAATAATGAACAGAATGCATTGTTGAGGCTGTCATTGTCGGCATCTACATGAATATTAAAGTCGCCTACTATGATTATTTTATCTGTACTAAGCACTAAATCAGACAGAAAGTCTGAGAATTCACTTAAAAACTCTGAATAAGGAGCAGGTGGACGGTATACAATAACAAATAGAACTGGCTTTTGAGTTTTCCAGTTTGGGTGTGAGAGACTCAGGGTGAGACTTTCAAATGAGTTATAACTATGTTTAGGTCTAGGGTTGATTAATAGGCTTGAGTCAAAGATCGCTGCCACGCCACCACCTCGGCCTGTGTTTCGAGGGATGTGACAGTTACTGTGACTAGATGGGGTGAATTCATTTAGGCTGACATATTCTTCCTGCTGTAACCATGTTTCAGTAAGACACAATAAGTCAATTTGATATTCACTTACCAAATCATTCACTAACAGAGATTTAGATGAGAAAGATCTGATATTTAATAGACCACATTTGATTGTCTTATTACTTTCCACTATAAGAGGAGTAGTCTTAATTTTAAATTAGGTTCTCATGGATAACTCCTCTTGAGCTGATTTTTGATTTATATACAGTAATATGGGTGGTCGGGGGGCAGACACAGTCTCTATGGGGTACTGGGAGTTTTGGGTGGGTAGCAGCTGCAAAGAGACAGCAGAGATGCGTGTAAGACTGACCCTGCATCCTGGACTCAACCCTATATAATTTAGGTTGTAAAACAAACTCATCCAGATTTCTAGATAAGAGAGCCGCACCACCCAAAGTGGGATGGATGCCATCTCTGCTAATCAGACCAGGTTTTCCCCAAAATGTTTTCCAGTTATCTATGAAGCCCACGTTATTTTCTGGGCAACACCTAGACAACCAGAATGACGACATGCGGCTAAACATGTCATCACTGGTCACATTGGGTAGGGGTCCAAAGAAAACTACGGAGTCCGACACCCATAATGATCAGGTGACTGTTAATTTGAATGTGTGGTGAGCTGTCATGATTTGGTTCTGTTTGCTTCCTGTCATGCTCTTATTTTGATGTTACTTCCTGTTTTTGTTTCACCACAGTTTCGGCCTTTTTACTTTAATCATCACTCACATTAGTTTCACCTGCTCCTGATTGTTTGCACCTGTCTTCACCGCATTATAAGCAGCCTTCCCCCACCTTAACCTGCTAGATTGTTCTAGACTCCAGCTCTGACTCTCCAGTGGTTTTTTTTTTTTTTTTTTTTTTTTTTTTCTCTTTTTCCCCCGCATTCTGACAATTCTGTTCTGCCTTGCCCTCTTGCTTTGGACTGCCTACTGTGTATGAATTATTGGACTCTCCTTTCTGACATCCCGTTTGGATTCCTTTGATGTATGTGTTTGCTGGCTCTGACCCTGAACTGTAGTACAGACCTGTAAGTGCATTTCATGTTATCGTTTTTGTTCTTGTCAGTGCTCTTAATAAAGGGATGGTGTTTAGTTACGTACCCTTGTCTGGCTATGTAATTGAGTTCACCCATGACAACATCGGCAGCTTCACGCTCTGATCCTGACAGTGAGCAGTGCCTGTGCATAGCCTATGTTAAGATGGACTCTTGTAAGATTTACCTTGAGCTAAAAGATGTACAAATAAACAAATAATAATTACATAGGCTAGTGTAATTAGAGGCTACAGTAGCAGCATGCAGTTAGCAGAGGCACCCAGATAGCTGGTTAGCTTAGAGAGCCCACAGACAACTAAAGAGGGATCTCCAAATGGCTACTTTATTTTACAGTACATCCATCCATTATCTATACCGCTGATCCTAACGAGGGTCACAGGGGCGGGGGGCGCTAGAACCAATTCCAGCTAACATTGGGCAAGAGGCAGGGTACACCCTGAACAGGTTGCCAGTTTATCACAGGGTTGACACTTAGAGACAGTCAACTACACATACTGACTCTCACTCCTACAGGCAATTTAGAGCCACCAATCAACCTAAGCTGCATGTATTTGGACTCTACAGTATTTAACAACTGTATAATACCAGGTTTCCACAGCACTCTGGTCACTAGACACACATGCACAATAGAATATAAATTTCATTACTTGCACTAGCTTGGTACTGAGGAAAGTTTGCTCTGGTGAAGATCAGTCAGAGTATTATGGCAGCCCTCAGAAGCACCACTCTATGGCAGTATTCACTGTAAACGCTCACTGTTAAATGTCTGTTGTATAATGAGTGTGCAGGGAGTAGAAGGCTTTTTTGGCCAGTGTGAGTCACATGACCTGCAATACTCACATTCTGGTGTTGTTCCTATGGGCTGTGAAGCAATGCAGCTGTGAAGACAGAGTTAAATACAAGTATGTGAGTGAGTATGTCTTCTTGTGCTTTTACGCCTCTACAAGTATCTTGTTCAGACACAGACACTAAAGACAGCTCTGAAACACTGGAGGCTCAGGACATGCAAGCTAATAGATAGAGGTTGAGTTCAGTGCCAAAGTGTTGGATTCAAATCCCCCCAGTCCACATTCCATTCACACCACCTGTTGAGACACAGTACACTGCCCATCGGCTGTTGTATAGTGTTGCTGGACAGAAATTCTAGGTCGGGCATCAGTTGTCCACTTGCTCTAGGCTTATAAATGATTGTTGAGTGTGTAAAAAGTGGGTAAAGAAAACTTTTTTAAAAACTTGTAATACAACAATCTTTTATTTTTAAATTACCCTTCTGTAATATCATGCATGTACATCATGTCTGAAAGCAGCCAAGAGAAATAATGAGATCTTGATGCAAGAAGCAACTCACTGGGACAGGAGCATTTCCCCATTGGCAATCGCATCTCATTTGAAGTAATGCATTACAAAAAAGCACAATATGATGTGTGGAACTGTTGATTTAAAAAATGGAGCCCCCACATTAAAATGAGAAATGTGTTGAGTAGGAGGTACAGGTTTGGATAGATACAAGAGCATATTAATACTGTTGGTATTCCTTGAAAATGTCATAGTGAGGGTAGTGGAAACTTGCAGTGAAAGAAAGCTGATGGTGAAATAGCTCTTAAAGGTTAGGTTATATTCGGCATAGAGCATGGCTCCCTTTTTACAAAGGTTAAACACTTTCATTATGAACTAACATGACTCTCACTTCAACACAGTGAAGGTACACTGATGGTAACATTCCACAAATAGATTATACAATTTTTGAAGTTTGATACTGTTATTCAATCAAAATAATACATTGACCACTGTGGTGTTCACCTTGTGGACCTGTTAATGGTATTAGGACTTGATTGGAATATATGATTTGTATACAGTACTTCATGCTTCATAATGTAGACATTGCTAACATAATACATAACTGATTTCTTTTGTAATTTACATCTTTAAATACTGTAAGAGAACAATTAAAGTTTTATTCATTGTGAAATGTAACACTATCTGTTCCCACTGTATAAGCAATATACCATAGCCATGGGCAAAATTTGTACATCATTGTACTGGCTACTGTACTAGTTACAGTACAGTACAGTACAAACAATGTAATAGCCATGGAAAAATTTGTACACCATGGTACTATTAATTACATAGTTGTAAACTGTCCATGGTACACTTTTTGTACACAGAGCTGACCTTAGGCAACAATCCACAGTTTTGGACCTCACACTGCTCCTTTAAATTCTTTAAATTAAAGAAAGTACTACAAGACATTTCGGTTTCCAGTGAAAGATGGTGTTTTTCTCTTGCAGTCAACATAATAGCAGTAGCTTCTCTGGTCAAAGTTCCATGCTGAGACAAAGTTCATGATAGGGCTTTGCGTACTTAAGGAAAGAATAGAATTACCTTGGAGTGACATGATGCAGAAGAGTCAACTACAGCAGAACATGGAACATCCGGAATATTCGAAGTTTTATTTAAGGTCCACCAACAGTCTGGGATAAAGCAGGATGACTTGGAGAGGTACAGGTGCCACCATCAAAGCCCGAGTGTAAAGATGCAGTACTGTCAAATCCTCCAAAATGTGGAGACACCGACTTAGGACAGGACAGGGCTGCACTCTGTTTTCCTCAGTCATTACATCTTCGGCTTGCACTCCGTTTTCCATTACTGTCTCATCCGTTTGATGCTCTCTGTTTTCCACCTTCACTGGCCTGTATGCCCACACGTTTCTGTTCACCACTGATGAGGCCTCCCGGACTTGAGGTCGCTGTTGTCCCCTCTCTCCATGACTTGATTCCGCCACATTCAAGGTGTTCACAGTGGTTTCTTCGAATGTGATACTATAGTGAGTTGTAGACTCAATATTCTTTGGAACATCCATCAATTCCACAAACAACGCGACAATCTGGACTCCGACTATGAGCAGAATTTATATGACTCAATAAAGATTTGAGAGTGAGAGCTATAAACACGAAGCAAATAACACAGTGCCAAATCATTTTCATGCTGTTTTTAGACTACTTTAGCTGTACACTACACTAGCTAGTTAGCTAGCTACAGCTTTCACCTCTTCTTCTGTGAGTAGCTTTCACCTCTAAACTTAAAATTACATGTAATACATTTTGTGATACCAAAGGGTACTTACCATAGTTCCTGTGAGGCGTGTTCTTTGTATTGAGGAGAGAAGACTAAAAAAGGATATATATATTTCACAGTGTGAATTTTATTATACATACATAATACATTCATAAGTGCATAAAATAATAATCACCCTAATGTTCCCATGTCTTATAAAGACGGGAACCACTTGACATTTATTATTTTTAACATTCATGTGACTCAATTTTAATAAGAAAGTAATACAAACCCTTTTTAAATAAATATACTTTGTATAAATGCAAAATAAACTTATTTAAGATAAGCGGCCATCCCTGCTCCCTCTGTGAAAATGGTACAATCCACCATGTCGCGCTCCCTCCCGCCCCTCTTGAAGTCCGTTACATTTTGAGAAGTTTCTGCACACACATTGGCGGTCAATTCAGTGGTCTAATATTTCTGTGAATATTTATTGTATGGATGCTGAGTCAGCATCCATACCATGTTTTCCTGGTCTTTATTTATAAATTATTATTATTCTTTCGTACATTTTTTATCGCTTAACAACTTCAGTATACTTTCAGCTAGAAAAACCATTCAGGTATCAAAATGTTCAGTTCAGCTGTTCAAGGACATTCATGCTTCTATTCAGACGTTTTCTAAACTTCATACTTTTGAAATATTTAGCTTTATTTTGAAAATCTTGCCCCATTCAAATGAATGGGAAACTTCTACTTCAGCATACTGATGGACTGAAACCAGTCCTGCATGTTCTTGATGAAGAATGGTCAAAGACAAATCTGTCTTTTAAGATATTTATTACAATCAATATTTCAGAAAAAATATTCAAGAAAGGCAATAACAGAGCTCTGGGTTCCGTCTCTCAAAATGTTCAGGAAAGGAACATTCTTCAGCACACATTCATCTATTTCAGCTAATAAAATGTTCAGTTCTTCAAGGACATTCATGCTTCTATTCAGAATGTTTCTAAACTTCATACTTTTAAAATATTTAGCTTTATTTTGAAAATTTTGCCCCATTCAAATGAAAGGGAAAATTCTACTTCAGCTTACTTTCAGCTAGCAAAACCATTCAGATGTCAGTGTTCAGCATTTTCAGGGCGATCTTTCAGCACTCAGTATCCATACGCATTTTCTTTAGAAAATGCATTTCTCTAGTTGTTAATGCATTTATTTATATTTTTTACAGTTGTATTGATGAGAATCAAGTGATAGAAACCAGACAGCCTATTTACATTTTAACAGACAGGTTAGCCTGTTTTACACTCACCCCTCGACCCACTTAGCATTTCCAAAGTTCTGCTTTGTCTTGGAATGTCCTGTAGAGGCCACGGGCTACAACCTGAGATGACCACCTGGCCAGTTTAGCATACTTATTAGCATCACACACACTGGGGGACTGCAACTGAGGCCACCCATTGTTTGGGGCCCATTGATCAAGATGCCACCTGAGACACACACACATTCCTCGATTTACCACATTCCAAGATGAAAGTGCGAGCTCCGGCTCACACCAAATGGCCAATAGGATCGCAAACTATTTAAGATTGCACCCCTGGCCAGGGCGGAGCAGCCCAAGAAGATAAATGTGTTGTAAAAACTTAATTCAGGATATTCAGAAGTTGGATCTCCTGCGGGAGCTCTGTCTCTCTGATACTAGCACTGTAATGACTTCACTGTGCCCAGACTTTGAGTAAACTTTGTTGGGACCCGGTACTTTTCACCACGCTAACTCTGAGAGACGAAGCAGTCCAAGTAACTTCAAAACAGTGCTGATTTATTCAATGAACACAGGTAAAAATTAACATTACATGCTCAGGTATCTTGCACCTCCAACATGCACGCAGGCAGCTGAAAGATGAAAGACCCTGAACC
>NW_018128144.1:1418724-1420583 GCF_001952655.1 Monopterus albus | reverse complement strand
AATGTGTGATTGTCTGTTGATTGTGTGGTGTGTATCTAAAACATTCTAACACGACCTCTAGTGACATGTCATAACATTAAACATAAGAAAATATTATGGCTATGGCTACAGTTATACACGTCATAATAATAATATTAAACATCCTGTCTGCTGACAGTCATCAACTTTCTCTCTAGTTATCCTTGACCATATGCAACCTGCAGCAACTCATGAGAATGACTAAGCATTTAACAGCCTGAGCTAGACATCCTGTCTACTCTAAACATTTCTAATACATCAAGTATCTAACCAATATCTATCTGACTAAAAATACCTAACACTTCCTGTTGATTTTAAACAGTCCTCTCCTGTCCTCACTTCTCGCACTTTCAATAAAAGAACCGGGTAAAATCTACCAAGAAGGAGTGATGGTGCTGCATTTAGACCTGGCTGGGGGGAGACTCTGGACTTTGAACTGACTGTACCTTGTGGCCACAATGACTGACGGACTCTGTGACAATCTTCTTATTTAATACTGTATCTATTCCATTGTAGGAGTGATTCTGTTGTCTGTTCCCTATCCAGGCTGGATTGTCTCATAAACCTATTGAATTGTTCAGAATTATTGTAATATTAAATGATTATTTAAACTGGGATGACTTACCTGAATTAATTTAGCTCACATCTCTAGCAACTCTAGCAACCACAGTAGAGGGTACTACAGGCATGTTTGCATATATTTGAATATTCATAGATCCTGGAATTCACAATGAGGGGCAACTTTTTTTTGCAGAAAAACTGTGTTGTTGTTCATAACCTGTTGTTATCTGGGGTCCCCCCCCCCCCCTTTTTTTCTTTAAATATTAATGCTCCTAAACTGCATGTTTTATTAGAAATAAGTATTATTTCTATCCGCCACCTATTTAATTTGGTTTCTTATCAAAAGTTATGAAGGACTAAGGCCTGCTGGAAAATGTTCATTTATTTGTCCAGTGACCATGCTGCCTGTCACTTAGGTGGATGTCATGATGTCAATTATTTTTGACAGTTCAGTTTAGCTTTTTTGTCAAGAAGCAAGTGTTCTTCAGCAAATAGTTAGCATAATTTACACAGCCCAAACAAAAAAGCTGTGAGGAAAAAGCCAAGAATTTGGATTTGAGCAGCACTGTTAATGACTTTGCTGAGTGCAAAGCCTGTAGGATGAACTTCTACTGGGTGAGTACAGGCTTCGTTTTGTTATGGAGTGGAAATGGGGATTTAAATCTAATTTGGAAAATATACACATACTGTAATTTGTGTCTGTGACAACATTTTGGCCACTGATGCCATTATGTATGTTGAATTCTATTCTCATAATGTGTAGATCTATAATGAGTTGCTGTGCATTTGCTCTATGCTTATTGACATACAGTGTAAGATACCTTTGTGCTGATTTGTTAGTGTAGGCTAGCTGAATATTTTTGATGTTTGATATTTGGAGAAAATAGGTTGTGGTGGTTAGAGTCCAGGATAAGCTGTTGATTAGCCACTGTTTGTGGTGCTAATCAGAGGCTGGTTTTCAGGATGGGACTTGTATGGTAAGCCTCTCCTTGCAATCTGGAGTAATTGTGCATGTGTGTCCGTGCATGCATGTGCATCAGCGTGTGCATCAGCGTGTGCGTGTATTTGGGATGGGGGTGGGGCACAGAAAAAAACTGACACCAACCTCCATTACAGTTATGCTATGCTACTGGGTGTTAAGGCCCTTTCACACCAGACGCGAATTTAACGCGCGATTTATTTGCGCGTCAATAATATTTTTTGAACCAATAACTTGTCAATGATACATTGCACACCGCCGACGTTATTTCGCGACGCGAAAAGCGACATTAATTTTTTTC
>NW_018128144.1:1399630-1418332 GCF_001952655.1 Monopterus albus | reverse complement strand
GTTGGGGGTCAACAGCACCAACAACTCTTCAAACTGTCCCACAGACATCCTGAAATAGGTCCTAAAGCGACCATGATACAACTTCAGTTCCTGTACCAATCGATGAAACTCGCCATGTTCTCTCCTTATTTTCAATATAGGATGGACCCAAAACCTTCTTTGTTTTCTTTTTTTATGTAGCAGGACAAGCAGTACATCGTCGTCGCTTGATGTGGAGTCCATCTTTGTAGCGCGACGTTTTAAGAAAATATCGCTTATTCGCGTCGCGTTCGGTGTGAATACTTTTTTAAGAAAATATCGCTTATTCACGTCGCGTTCGGTGTGAATACTTTTGGTGCGTTAAATTTGCCTGCGTTTTTTTCGCTTTTTCGTCTCGCTTATTCGCGTCGCATTCAGTGTGAAAAGGCCTTTAGACTATATATTGTGTATAGAATATTTTATATCCAATTATAAATATTAAAATCAGTCTAGAGTGGAACTTTAATAATAAACATTATTTCTATAGCACTCAACAACTCATAGGAGCCCAGAGTGCTGTACAACAGAACAAAACTACAGACAGGTAAAATCCTAAGTCAAAATAAGACTGCAAACATAAAAACAACAGATAAATAAGAACCAGAGGAAACCCGGAGCAAGAGGCTTCTGTAAAGCAACAGCTGATTGTGTAACATTGCATAAAGACACTTTAATGAGTAGCTGCAGATACAAATAGTGTTTTAGAGGTGTGTTTACACATACATACATACACACATACATACATACATACATACATATGATTGATTGATGTGTCAGTGGCTGTGAAGTGTGTCTGGAGAAATTTTGGGACAGAGGTGTGGATGGCTGAAAAGTGTGTGTATTGTAAATTATTGTTGTCAAATTTCATGTGTTTATAGTATGTATGATGCTTTGGTGAGGTGAGTATACAAAGTCTGATTTTTTTTGTGTTCTATTTGTGCATATGAATGCTGTGTAATCGTTTATGTTTTTGTGAGATGTGTAAACGTTTGCTGTAGATAAATGTATACTGTGTTATATACATATATTGAACATGTATTTAGATTATATTTCATATATACTGTGTTATAGTGTGTTGTGTGCCTTTGGGTGTGGTCTGTCTGCTCTTTGTTTGTTAAGTATGTATGTGTGTGTATATATTTTAACTGTCCAGAGTCTGGGTCGTCAGGGCCCTTGCCTTCGACTGCTGCTCGATCCACTGTGCACCAGCCCCTTACAGATCCTCCAGGTGGGCCCACGGCAGGACGTCCCCACATTGCTCGTTCGAGCCCTAACCCCGGGCCTGGCTCCAGGGTGGGGCCCCGGCTGCGCCATGCCGGGCGACGTCACGGTCCTTGATTTTAATCTATTCTTAAAGGGCTTTTGAACTGCTCTTAGTCTGACCCGTCACCCAGGACCTGTTTGCCTTGGGAGACCCTACCAGGGACATATAGCCCCCGACAACATAGCTCCTAGGATCACTCAGGTACTCAAACCCCTCCACCACAATAAGGTGGCGGTTCAAGGAGGGGTGTTTTTTGTCAGATTACTACCGTGAAATCTCTTACACCGTCAGTTTCCGCCCTTAACATATGAGTGTAATAACTTGGTTTCGTTGCATGGAGGGAGATATCATGGATTATGGAAAGTGCAATAACTAGGTTTGGCTTGCATACTTATTGCTTATGGCTTGCATTGTTCCTATCATAGTCATAGGTATAATAATGTTATCTTCTAGATATAATTATTTACTGTATAATGTTATAATGTGGTTTTATACAGGATTTTAAAAGTGTTTTTATATTTTTTATTTATTTGGGGTTTTTTCCTGTGGTTTTATTATATTGTCATTTGGTACTTTTGCCAATGTATGAGAGTGTTGCCAAACGTAATTTTATTGTTGTTACTAAGTAATAATAATAATAATAAACTTTAACTTAACTTTAACAGTCATTTAAAACCTACAGCCTGACTCAGGACCTCTGAGTCTGAGCTTATTGTATTCTACTGGATGCCTTTTATAAAAAAGAATTCAGTATAGCACAGGACAAGACAGAACTTGAGCACACATACCAGAAAAGGATTTTTAAAAAGTGATCTATAAATGTATTCCACTGACAGATATAATGGTGATGATTCCTGTTTCATATCAGGTGAATGTTCAGTCATGCCAATTGCCCTCATTTCCCATCAATAAACATCTACACTGGACAGGAGCTGTGATCTGATTAAACTAACTTGCTATCAAATTACATTCATTTTAAATGTGATTACAGTCACCTCTAGTTTAATTAAGATCAATTATTATTTGGATGCAGTATCCTCTTTCTTTTATCTTCATGGTATGAATGTCTTCTTAGGAGCACTTTGCTCTCCACCTCCCTTAGACTTCAGCACCTTTTTTTTTAATTATTTGCTCAAACAAATTTCCTTCGATTAGCAGGTGAAAGGACACTCTCTGATAAATGAGCCCTTACTTGATCTGCCCACACCCAACCAATTAGGACAACCCTGTAGTTAAATAAGAAGAGATCAAATGGAGGTGAATAACAAAATGTATTGAGCTAAGAAATACATTGCATTGTGTTAAACACTATGAATTGCCTTTGTGTATGAAAATGTGCTATACAAATAAACTTGCCACAGAGATTGTTGGCGATTAGACTCCTGCAATATGAAGTGTCTTTATTAGGCATAGGCCCAAGGAGTACAATGCTCGGTTTGTCTGGCATTTTGTCTGATGCAACGGTCACTATGCTATATTACACAATTATAGAGTCATAAATTCATGGATGAGGGATATGACATGGGTACCAACATGTAGTGTTGGTACCGAACAGATCACAGCCTGATGTCATTCACGATTTGGAGGTGCCAAGGACTAGGAGAAGAGTGTGTGTGATACTGGCAGCTTGAGTTCAGAAAAGCATAAAAAAAAGGTGGGGTGGGGTGGGCAACTGTGGACCTGTCTGTGGAGTAGATGTAATCATCGTTCTAAAACGCAATATCACTAGGAATGTTTTCCTATTAATCAAGTTTCTTCCTGTAATAACCCTGTTTTTCAACATTTAATTTTATTTTTCACCGCAGCTGCAGCACTCATATACGAGCATGTAGCTCGCTTTAACGTGCACGGGCGGTCGCCTGGCTGTCCTTACGCTGTTTGCGTACCGAAAATGCCTGTTTCGTAGAGTTAAAACTGTTTGGTAGATTTAAAGCTGAAAAGTGACAACAGTGCCTCCTGTGGTCACAGGAATCGATGGGTCACAGAATTTGGTGTCACAGGGGCTGTACTGTGTAGACCAAAATGGTTACCGAGTGTTCAGCTTGTGCTTGTGTAAACTATCCTGAATGTTTGAAATGAGTGAGATTCAAATAAAAATCAGCAGTTGTGAAAAATCTTGCTTCATTTGTAAATTTGTTTTTTTTTTCCAATCATCTAACCAAAAATTACAATAACATAGTTTTAACCCTTATGTAATGTAATCTAACAAAGATAAAAGGCAAATGTAAACCTGTTGATTATTAGTTGGTTATTACATTGTTTTAATTTAAAATTTTTTGATTATGTTGAGTTACAAAGCCAAAAGATGATGCCGGTAATTAACACCCGCGAACACAGACAGCATAAACTAAACATAAACAGAGCACAAGGGTTAAACCACTACAGTCCCTCCTCCCGTGGTACAAAGGCCACAGAACTTCCAAACTCTGCAAAAAAACAATCAAGTACAACCAAATCAAAGAGGAAAATCTAAATATGACCATGTTTGCCTGAGACTTGAACACTACTAAACCCTAACAGCTGTAGTTAAACATTAACCTCTTCTTACATCTAAAGTTAAATCTAAAATCAATTATTACAGAACTAACAACTCCTCTATAAACTTTTAACCTTAGCAGAATATTTCCCACATACGCCAATGAAACATAACTAGCCATAATTAATTGTATGAAATGGCACATAACTTCCTACACATAACAGATTACAAACAAACATGAACATAAAAATAAACAACCAGCATGAGGTAGTGACTCTGTTCCCTTTGTAAGTAACAACACAGTTTTCACAGAGATTCAGGCAAAAACCCCAACGTGTTATATATTTATTACTGTTTGTTTGTTTACTCTTTGTTTTGTTCTGTTTTGGGGAAATTCCTGAATGACCCCACATTTTTGGGCGAGCACCATCAAGGCCTGCTGTGAGAACCTGATTATAAGAAAACATAGTGAGAATCTTGAATCTGAACTCAAAATATAACATAACATAACTGTAACACACACATTTGTAATGTGATTAAACTACCTGTATACACGTTAAGTATTGCCTATTACAAATGCAAAAATCCAGCTCCCCTATATGTGAGAATACAAACTCAGACCAAAAATCTTCTGCTCATACTTATGAGATGAAAATACTCAATGACAATTAAGTAGTGAATGTATGGATGACAAGATACTAAATGACTGCTATGCATGAATGGTGTGTCGTATGAATGTATGAAAATATAATGTCCAAGTCCATTCTCCTTTGATCAGTTCAGTTCCTTGCAGTTTCACTCTGTCACCACCTTTCTTCCATCCTCACCAGCTGCAATGTCTCTTTCTCTCGACTGCTCTAAGCATGACTGACCTCAGCACCTCTGACTTGCACTCCTCATGAGGGTCAGATACTGTAGATAAGAACACAGCTGGGTCATAACCCAGTATTATCATCAGGGGGAGCATCAGCTTCACTCAAACTCCCTCCTCATCCAAGGAATCCCTTGGATCACATCTTCTCCTTATCGAACCAAGATCAGCTCCAAGCTGTCTCTGTCCTCAGGATCTTTCACACCATGTACGGGCCTCCTTCGTGAGGGGGTCTCTCCTCCTTCTGGGCACCGTCACATACACGACATCTCCTGCTCTGACTTTGGACTCTCCTTCCTTCTGGGCCTCTTTGTCCTGTAAAGAGAAAACATAAATAACACAGGAGCAAATACTCTTGCACATAATATATACAGCAGTGGCGGGCCGTGCATTTGGTACCTGGGCCTTCAGTGGAGACTTACCCGACTTAATTCACCTATTAATACCACCACTGTATGTCGCAATTATAGAAACCATCAATGCTATACAAAAACGCAATATAATAAAGTGTGGCATTACAGAGAGAGGTATTTCGCGTATAGAGGGTGAATACAGTTTTTTGCTAAAGCAAGAAACCCAGTTAAGACAACTCCAAAACCTCTACACTACAACCGCAACTGTGACCTCTGCGTTTCAGTTCCATCGTAAGCCCTTTTCTAGTTTTGCTCTGACCAACCAATCAGAGGACGAAAAAATGCTGACATCATTGTGGGCCAGCTTGCTGGCCTTGTGAGGCAAATTTGAAATCTGATTGATTAAAGAAACAGTCTCATTGCTAATATAGTTTAAGTTACATGGGCCAGCACTTCTGATTCTGAAGGCCCTGGGCAGATTAGATTGACATGGCAACACATAAAGGCTGAAATCTGATTGGACAAAAAAATCTAACATCGGGCCGCCACTGATATATAGTATACATATAGTCAACCTCTGCACCTCAGTCTTCCCTCTATCTAACACGGTGAAAAACCTTGGAATAATTTTTGAAGGTTGGTTTACTTTTGAGAAGCAGATTAGGGCAGTGGTTAAGTCTTGTTTTTTCAGCTAAGACTCTTAACGAAGGTTAAACCTTTTTTGTCACATGGAGATGGATTATTTGTTGCTGGCGGTGCCGCGCTCCCGCTACAAAAAATGGGGCGGCCAATCTTTTTCTATCTACAGGCCCAGACTGTGGAATTCTCTTCCAGTAGAATTAAGGGCGGAAAGTGAGCCAGTGGCCTTTAAGTCGGCCTTAAAAACGTACTTTTTTATGCAGGCTTTTGAGAACTAACCTGTCTTACTGTTTAAATTTTAGTCATGTTAGTATTTGTGTTTGTGTAGTGGTTTAAGTTACATGTTAATATGGCTTATGTAATAGAATACTGTTTATGGGTTCACTAAGTTCATGTGAGCTGAACAATGACCTTACTAATTTGGCCAAGATGTTTCCTGTTTTTGGGTACATCTCAGCGTGTTGTCTCCTAAAACTGGAGATAGGAAGCTAAGTTCAGAAATTGATGTAACAGCCTAAGAAAAACGGTGGATAAAACAGTGAGGCTGAAGAGTGTAGGGGAAGAAGAGAGGATGAGAATGCTACTGTGAAAGTGTACTGTGGACCCAAGCCTAGGGGTAGGGCGAATGGACTGACTGGACCCCTGAGCAAGACTGACTGGTGCTCTGACAATCTTCTTATTTAATACTTTATCTATTCCATTGCAGGAGGAGTGATTCTGTTCTCCGTTTCCTAACTACCAGATTACCTATTTAACTACTACTCCGTTCAGAATAATTGTAGTATTAAATGATTACTTAAATTGGAATGATTTGTCTGAATTAATTTAGTCTGTATCACATTCTAGCCACAACATTTGGACCTACCTGTTTTTTGTTAGTGTTTATTGTTTTGTGTGTTTTTACTGTACAGCACTCTGGTGCTCTTGGAGCTGGAGAGTGCTATAGAAATAAAGTTTATTATACTATTGACTAGTCTAACATAAAATCTCATTTCATTTATCAGGATGTCAAAACTGGTATTAACATCACAAAATAGCACACTATAGACTACACTTAAACCCACACCTGTCTCCTAAGCCACAGGCATGGTCCTGTCAAGACACACATACACCAAAAATAGCAGCAGCAGCATCAAGCCGCTGAATTAAATGACTTTACTCTACCAGGTAGTGTACAATTCATTGTCATTATGCAGGCAAATCTGTGACTTCTGTGAGAGGATTTTAACATCCATCCAACATACAACCCAGGGAGATTCAACACACACTGAGCAGAAAACCACACAAAAACTAAAAGAACTACCATTCATCCAATTTCAATAAGAAGTGTTAGAAGCAGAAGAATGTACTAGCATCTACCTCAAGATATTACTAGATCTGAATAAAACATTTAATTTAGCTCTGACAACTGACCAAAAGTGCAAATGACAGTAAATTTTACCTTATATCCAGTTTACCTCCTGAAGAGAGTCCACCTGTATTAAATTTAGTCACAAGATTTAAAATATAACATGATCAGAAATAACCACTACATGTGTCCACACATCACATTACATTCAGAACACAGGTACAGTGCTATATGTTTTCTTGAATTGCTTTCCCTTCGCCCTGTACACACACTAATGTATTTGTCCTAATATTGTCCTTTTATCCCATAGCACATTGTGAAAATAAAAATCTAGACAACACTATTACATCCTTGCCAGAATCTCTTGAAGATCTACAGGGTCCCAACACTTAAACAATCACTTAATTCATCAATTGTGCAATCGACAAGAAATTAATCTACAACCTTTTTGATAATCAGTCGTTTTCAAAGGTTAATGCTTCTCTGCTTTCTGTTTCTCAACTATTCACTAGGTTTCTTTATTTCATATGTTGGTACATTAAGTTTATTGTTACCAAGTTAAAGAGTTTAATATCAGGACTATATGCCATTTTACTGTAAAGAAAATCTGTTGGTGTCACATTAAGCTGAATTACGCCTAAAGAGAGAGGACAAAAGCTAAATCAATTAAAATATAATTAAAACCATGATCCTCAAATGATCAGCATACAAAAACATGAATGAACACAATAAACATAAATGGTAACTGAACTAGCAAGAAGCCACATTTCAATTAATTCGTGTAAATTGTCTTTAAAAATAATTACACATAGTCTGGGAGAGTGAAGGCCAGCGTGCACTATAACAATGATTAATTCAACAATTCACATTCAATTCTACAATATATATTTTCTTACCATGGTCGATCCATGAGCCCCAGCTACTGTCTGTATAAGGAGACACCGCTTGTCCCTCCTCTGACCAAACTGTCCATATACTTTGCCTGTTCCTTACAGTACAGTAATTTATGCAGTGAAACTTTATCCCTATTCAGCTAACATTGTCAAAAAAAAGTCCTTAAGCAAACAAACAGAGTCATGAAGTCCCAATGACACATCTCATAGTCCAGTACACACACACACACACACACACACACACACACACACACACACACAACTTCCTCAGCGTACTGGAGGACAGTACATGAGATCTTACCTGCCAATTTCCTCATGTAATCCTGTAGAATTTTATTAAACACATGAGAACAGCAGCACTCTGAAAGATGCAGAACATAGGTCAATCATATTAAACCATTTGACCTCAGGTGGAACATCCAACAACAGTGCATGTAAACTAGGAACTTCAGTTCAAAATTCACTACAACCTCAACTACAGACCTATGGGATTTAACACATTGCTTAGATAGTGTAGAGAATGTACCTCTTGATACTTACTTTTGTCCACTTTCATTACAGGCAAGATTGAAGTATTATTGCATAAATTTTTTGCTACATAATGATTGAGCCTATATGTTTTAGCCCATAGTCTATATTTACCATAAAACAACATGTAAAGCGCTGTTTTTCCCTTTTTTTCCTTTTCATTAGCGCTACCTATTTCTCTATCATAAGAGAAAGTTATATTTAAACCTTCTGTTTCTTAAACCAAATAAGTGAGTGTACTTTAAACTCAGTTTTAAAATATTGAAGAGTGCAGTGAATTTGACAGACAGGAAGTGATGCCTCTTGACAAATCATCATTAATAAGTTCATTCACATTCTAACTAAATGTATAAAGGTGTTATCCACATCCAGACCAATACACCATCGCCTCAGCTTTTCTCTTTCTTTGTCCTTTGCCCCCACAGTCATTTGGTTTGGTGCAGCCCGAAACACAATGTCACACTCGAGACCAGCACTTGCAGTTGAGCAGTCTTTTCCTCTGGAACTGCAGAAAAATAGAGTTTGAAAAAGTCTGCATGACTATCTTTATTGTTGTCCCAGTGATGAATACTTAAGAGGGGGACCCAGCCCCTTGTTCATAGGTCCCCATGCCCTAGGGTTGCCCTGTTGCCCCTGGGCAGGTCCAGCACGAGACCACTCGGAACATCTGTCTCTCACATGCTGCCACTTCCCACAGTGGAAGCACCTTAGTCTGTGGCCTGCAGGAAACCTTCTTGTCCTCTGAGGCATTCCAGCCCACCCCCCTGGCTGTGCGTATATCAGCTGGGGGATGATGACAGCAGGCACTGAAGATGGAGGGGGTTCGGCTGGCATGACAGGAGTCACAAGCACAGGCACCTTGTTCTTCCCCCTTTTTTCAGCCAGGGAACGAAGCACCCCTTCACGTTGGTGTGACATTGGATGAACAGAATGGGGGAGTTTGGGTGTAGCTCCCCTTTGGTCATAACTCACCTCAGCTTCTGATGGTCTGGGGATGGGCACCAGTTTAGTATCAGATGGAGCAGAGCAGACCACCTCCCCTTTTGCCACCTCACTGTACTCACGGTCTGTCTTTATCTCTTCTTCCTGTACAAACTTCACAATCTGATTATGAATCTCACTTAAACGTCTGGGGGTTTTTTTTTTTACCAGAAAGCAACATTGCTTTTAAATATATGTCAAGCAAATCAACAATTTCATTTTCCAGCTGCTCAAACTTGGCAGCCTCCACCAGTTCATCAGCTGATTCTCTACCATACTAGGCTATTTTTTTCACTCATCATTTCAGCATGACTACTAAATAATTGCAGGACAGCAAGCTCTCGTTCACGTTTGCAAACACGCTTTGCAGATTTATCTTTAACCCTTATAATTAATTATCAGCATTTTCATTTCAGCATACTGTTTTTCATCAAATGTTCCCTCCCAGGCCCAAAATACTGACGAGTGTTGCATTTTCCTGTTCCACTTTTGAGCAGTGGATTTTCATTCCCAATCACTATGACTGGAGATGTGTTTGTCATTTCAGACACCATGACTCATTCTTATACACTTACAGTGGGTACGGAAAGTATTCAGCCCTCCTTATATTTTCCACTCTTTGTTATATTGCAGCCATATGAGTTCACCAGAGTCACTTTTATCACTGACTTTATCAACCCTGTGCCTCTATGTTACTTTCTGCCGGCTTGGTTGAGCTTGTGAAATGTCTTGTGAAAGGGGCTTTACTCAGGATTTCTGTTCTTACACAGGACCTTTCCTTTTTCAGTGTGGTAACTGCTTGACGGACCGGCCTGACAACAACACAGGGACACCCTCCTGTCACAGACATAAGTATGGGAGCGAAGGTCAGACATCCTCCCATTTCTTCCTCCAGCACTTCATGAATGAAATCCCTCCCTGCTGAGCGGTGAGTCCCGGATATCGTTTAGATTAAGTCTGCAGTCCTCCATGTATTCTCACTTGTGTTTGTTTTATAATTGATTTATTCATCCACTTTTCTTTCAATAATAAACTATTTAATGTGCAATTCCTGTGAGTTCCTGTGATGAAAGATTCATACTGTCGATTTTTAGTTTTCACCTACACTTTAAAAGTCTTCATCTGAAAGCACTGGTTTGGTTGGCGCAGTAAAAACAACATTTTCCTGTCTGGTTTTCTAATATAAAATATGAAGAATATTTAATTTGACTGATGAGGGTCATTATTATAAAGATAGTGTTTTTGTTTGTTTGGTAAGTACATGTTAAGTACATCTTGTCAGTCAGAATGAAATATCCTGATGTAGAGTACTTTGAAAAGTGCACTCATATGTCATCATAAACCACATTATTATGATTTACCATTTAGATTCATTCTGAAGATGTTAGATATTACCAGGCATCTGAGGAAAAGTACAACCGGGTCATGTACAAACAAATGTTTTCTTTTTCACAGATTTGACACCACATAAAAAAGAAGACAGTTAAAAAAAGGGGAAGTGGCAAATTTACTGAATCTCAAAACTCAAAACTGCTTTGTGTGGTCACACAGCTTTCTCCTTCCCATTTTTATTCAACCACCAAACCTACAACTGCTTTTAAGAGAAGCACATTAAATCACATTTTTGACCATCTTTCCCACATTTTCACACCGACTCATCTATCTGGGTGAAACAGACCAAAATGCCACTGAAGCAAAATGACATGTTAAACATGACGACCAACGTTTACCATCCAACCTGACAGCACTGGAGAGGATCTGCAAGGAGGAATGGCAGAGGATCCCCAAATGCAGGTGTGAAAAACTTGTTGCATCATTCCCAAAAAGACTCATGGCTGTATTAGCTCAAAAGGGTGCTTCTACTAAATACTGAGCAAAGGGTCTGAATACTTATGACCATGTGATATTTCAGTTTTTCTTTTTTAATAAATTTGCAAAAATGTCAAAAATTGTGTTCTGTCAATATGGGGTGCTGTGTGTACATTAATGAGGAAAAAACTGAACTTAAATGATTTTAGCATATGGGTGCAATATAACAAAGAGTGAAAAATTTAAGGGGGTCTGAATACTTTCCGTACCCACTGTATGTCTCTCATAATGCACCTATGACTGTGATCAACTAAAATGGAGAAATAAATGCATAAATGTAAAACATGCAACTGACAACAAAGCTAATTATTTCAGAATGTCCTTTTAAACTCACTGTTTTAACTCAAATTAGATTATATTCACTTCCTTATCATTACCCATTGTCCAGTACAAGGCACTGAAAACACAGTTCACCAACAGTTCAAAGCTACTACTTTAGACTTTACTTTACAAATGTAGAAAACTGTTTAAATTTACATCCTGTCCTACTGCCTTAAGCTTAACTCCCTCCCTCCTTCCTCTGTGTCTCTGTGCATGTTTTCCTCACAGACACACAGAACTGCTCAGGGGGGAGGGTAAGAGGCGGAGCATGCAGCTCAGACCAGCACTCACTTCCAGTTTGTGTCTGACCAGCCAAAGTGACTTCTCACTTCCCCCCTTTAAAAACAACAGGTAGTAAATGCAGCACTAAGCACATTAAAGCAACGAGCTACTCTTTCCTCATGAATCGACCACAGCAACAAAAAAACCCTACCACTGTAATAGTAGGTTGTAACTACAAGTGCAATAGCCAATGTTCAACAGTCATGTACTACTAATATTAAGAAAGAGTTATTCATACAAACAAGTCAATACTCACACCCTTTACTCTCCAGACCATGACAGCTTGAAAAAAAACAAACACACAAGACTATAAGCTACTAAACGCTACATTACACAAACGTCAAAGATTCAAAACCTCATAAACATAAGTCTTTAATAACTATAGCAACTACAAAACAGCACATTATTATTATTATTATTATACCTACCACCTCGCCTCCACCATCACACGGAGGTACACGCACCCCCCCCCCCCCACCCCACACCCAAAGAGCAGACTGCACCCAAAAGAAAACTGCGCAGTATATAACACAACGTGTTGTCGGCAAGCCTGTAAAAACGGGTCCCGGAGAGAGCCAAGGAGCACAGGAAACAGACCATAACAGCAGAGCTGGCCTCTGATCATCTGGCATCAGAAACCTTACAACAAGGGCTGCAGGAGACTATTGAGCAAATTGTCTCTTTACAGTCAGAATTCACACAAGAACAGCAAGGATGTGTGCAAGAAGTAGCAAGAGGAGTTGAGAGAGAGAGAAAAAAAAAATATTAAAACGCTATGGCAGAACGCATAAAGTAATAAGTAAGGATAATCATGAGATAATTTATGTGTGTGTTTTGTTTGAATTAATCATTAAAGAATGTGTAAGAGAAAAATGTAAAATGATTGCATTGCATGGAATGGTGAAAAGTGCTTTTATATCCAATCTCATCACAAAGAGTGGAGAATGCTGAGTCACAGAAAAGAGGAAGTGAGACACATATCCCTGAAAAGGGGAAGTGAAGTTGTGTGTGTATGACAGAGGATTGTGATGAGAAATTAGAGACACTGAAAAAGTAATAAAAAAATCATGTTCCATGTATAAAGTAAAGATTTGATTGATAAATACTGTTTTAATCAATCTCTAATCAATAACCAATGTTTACTCAAGTATAGTATTCAAATTATAAAGATCCAAGTTTAGATTTTAAAGCATTGATGGGTATGTGGAAAATCTGTGTGTAATTCTGATTGTTCATTTGAAAGCGATAATGGGAACTTTTGTATTTCAAGCAGAAGTGGGTTTTCTGTCTTGTGTTAAGTATTAAGATGACAAGTTTTCTAAAGAAAGGGGAAGTAGAATCTGAGGCTGGATCTAAATGGTCAAAAGCAGTCATGAATAGTTACAAGAATACTGAACGCAATATGCAAATGAGTTCTGAAAAACGACTGTGCAGGCCAAAAAAGGTATTAAGTGCAAACTGTGGCATCTGGTTGGATGAAGGGACTGAGACTGCCAACCAGAATCCTTTAAAAACCCTGGCAGAAAGAGGAACGAGGGAGTCCTTCCACAGTTGCAGCCGGAGGCCCTGTCTGGTTGATTTCCTGACATCCAGAAGACTGAGGGCCTGAAGGAACACAGGCGAAAGAGTAAGGAGGCTGCGGCTTCTCCCCCCCGGGCCCCGTCCTGTGGGGGAGGAAGTGAGGAAAACCACGACTAGAGCCTCTACAGAGAGCTGAATGACAGCGACAGATACTGGAACGAACCAAAGCCTCATGATTCAGCAAGAGGAAACTTTAAATCTTCTTTTAAACAAGAATTCAATCTGAAATGAAAATTTCAACAGAAAGCCACAATCCAACCAACTCAAACCAACTGAGGATTGGTGACCGTGAGCAAACCTTTGACTTTTATTCAATGTCTTGAGAGCTCAACCATGACAATTTTAATCAGTATGATCATTTTGGATTTATGTTTAGAAATGGTAGTTGATTATTTATTCAGATTGTAAGCCGATCAAGATAAGTACTGATGATTTTAATGCTATATTTTGCTGCTTTGATGTACCTCTTTTAAGCTCCTATATAAAATTCCTGAAAAGGTTTACTATTCTCTGTATTTATTGAGTCAAGCTTTGATGATGCTGATTCTTATGATTTTAATGGGTCTACACTTTTAAGTGGTAATTGGTAAAGCTGCATATATTGCACAATTCCCAGTGAGTTTTCAGTTACACAATTCACAGTGTTAATAGTAGTATGCCAACCTTCTCAGCAGTGTCTCAGAGAAGCAGTGCCTCTCTGATTGGGCTTGTTGCTTGGGTGAATTCCATATATAACCGGCTGGCTGCAAGAAGGAAGGATTTTTGCAGTTTAATCATATAGCTTAACAATCAACAACATTAATAGTATGCCAAACTTCTCAACGGTATCTCAGAGAGTTAAAACAGGCAGTGGTAACCCAGCGGTGTTAACAAGCTGCCTGGCTGTGGATACCCCACGGGGACAAAACACGCAGCACTTTTCTGATTGGGCTTGTTGCTCTGGTGAATTCCAAACATAACCGGCTGGCCATGAGAAGGGAGGCGGCATTTAGAAAGTTACATCAGAAAAGGGGTTATTTAAAATATCCAACTGTTTACTTGTTACTTCATATACACTATTCTTTAAATATCCTATCCTTAATAACATCTTATGTTAACTAAATACTGTGCAAGCAAGCAAGCAAAGTTTATTTATATAGCACCTTTCTAAACCTGCGTTACAAGGTGCTTTCCAGTAAAACATAAACAAATAATAATAATAATAAAGATACCTAAAATAGATATGGTCTTAAGTGTCCAGTGACACAGCTTTCATTGGTTATTTCAGACAAAATTTAACACTTCGTCAAAGAGCCAGAGTGTACTGGTTTATAAAAATTTCTCAGTAAAGTAACATCTGAGGGTTAAGGAGGTATCTGCCACAATAACTGCAGGTTGCTATTATTTGGGAGGTTTGGGGTCTTATCCTGAATTAATAACATGAAAGAGGGAGGTCTGCAGGGTTTGTTAATTGACCCCTCTATCCCGGATTGGCTGCGACTTGACTGCTCTGTTGCCTTATGCAAATCCACCATATCCTTGCCTGCTGTCTCTATAGTTTGCGCACACTTGAAAGGCTTCTCAAAAGTCAGGTCCTCTTCAGATAACAACCTTCTTTGGATCGCGTCATCATTTATGCTGCAGACCAGCCGGTCCCTCAGCATCACCGTCAAGGTGTCTCCAAAATTACAGTCCTGTGCCAGTTTCCTCAGTTCTGCCACACATTCAATCACACTCTCATCATGTTTTCTGATTCTTGAGTTAAACTTCCACCTTTGCATAATTTCACTTGGCTTTGGGTTTAAATTATTTTGTAACAGACTCACCAGTTTGTCATATGAGTGTTCTCCCGGTCTTGCGGGACTCAACAAATTCCTCATCAACGAATACGTTTGGACCCCACTCAACAACACCGCATGTTTCCTTTTGGCGTCCGTAATGTCATTAGCCACGAAGAAATGGTGTAGAATCTCACAGTACTCATCCCACGTCTGGACTGAGCTGTCAAAAGGTGCCACAGAACCCACTGTAGCCGCCATGGTGTCATCCTTAGTTTCGCTGCGAGGGCCAAACCCCTCTTAAACTCGCTCCCCAGGCCAACACACCAAACTCTGCCGTGGCCTTTAGCCTAGCTCCACGGCCCAGCCAACTAACATCCACAGTGCCTTTGCAATCAATGAGCAAAGTTTATCACAGGTCCACGCCACTTAACTTCATCCTTGTTGCCATATGTGATATCACCAGATATCTCCACAAAGATGCCAGAAGCATTTGGTCTCATTCACAGGCTTTATTTTCCAACTGGTGCCAATGCACACTCAACAGCATCGAGCCACCCATGAACCCCGCTTTGCTCTGCCCCGGTATCCTCCTTTTTGGCCCAACTGTATACCCCGTCTTAGAGAGCCCTCTAGTGACTGCAACCTGTCACAACATGTAACCAATACGCTCTATAACAATCTTAGCCAAATTATATAAGCTCATTGTTCAGCTCACATGAACTCAAAGTGAACAGACAAACACTCTATTCTATTACATAATCCATATTAACACATAACTTAAACCACTACAGTTTTCTTCCATTTGGCAGTAGTTTAGTGCAACCATCCCCGGGAAAAGCACCTGCCACACCACAGGGCCAAGACCTACCTGCAGTGTATTCTTAACTCTACTCTCTACTCTAATCAATGATTTTGAAACATCTTTGCAGTTGATTTTTCAAAAATGTATTTAAATGCTACATTTGGCCACAGTCCAACACAGCAGTGCAGGGGATCTTTCAAGGTGTGCCAGACAGGTGACACTGTAGGGACACCACAATGCAACAGAATAGAATGCTTTACAGAATAAAGTACATAGTGACCTTTTAAAACAAATAAATTAAAATACTTTAAAATTGAGAAAATGATATTTAGGGTGTAATTTTATGGGCACCCGTGTTGTTTTCTGTGTTAGCCCAAGTAACAATTATCACTGATGCAACCCACTAGCAATATCCCCTTCATTAATTAGCACATTCCAGCTACTGTACCTTGTCTTCTGTAATTAATGCCTTTATGGGAGCTACAATACCAGTAGAGAAATGGCAGGAAATTAGTGGAGAAAGAAATGAAGAAGAACAATAGAGGTTTCACATTTGCAGTGTAAAGCTCCCCAGGACACTACAGCACACCTCAATGCCTCAACTTTATGGTGCCTTAAAGCCTCTATAATGAATATTTTTATAAGAATGTATCAATTGACAATCTGAAAGGGGTTTCTCGTAGTCATGAACCTAACTCTATCACATGAATCTCAGTGAGTTTTAGCACTGTACCCTACTTACTCAGTAGCAAACAGCAGACAGAATCAGTTACAGACCAGCTGGTGAACATAGTGAAGCATTTAGTGGCCTAAGAGCCAGATATTTCTCCCAGGAGGTGGTTGAGACTGATGCACTCCTTTCTTCCCTCTATAACTGCAAATCAATCAGGAACTTTGATCAGCAACATACCCATACACACCATAAGACCCAGGGCATCTACTGGTACCTATCAGCACCTGTTATACATGACCCATTTGGGGGTGTAATACCCCAGTTCTTTTATTGGACAGCTCTGAATAACGAAGGAGTCAGTCTTTCTTCATTTAGTGCTGATTTATTTTAAACCACGAGTAAAAATTACAAACACAACCCCCACCAGAGACACACACTGGCTGCTGGAGAGAGGAGTCCCTGGCCACAGGGCTAACCCCTTACACAGAAAGATTACATAACCCCAGCTGAAGTCAGTCCAGAGGCTCCATCTCTTATCTAGAGCTCCACATGCTTGGAGCCACTGCGTCATAACAAAATGAAGAATCTCAATGTGCGTGTATGTTGTCATGTGGTGCGTAGCTAAGGCATTCATTCAGATGTAATATTCTAACACAAGCTACAAGAAAACAATTGGTGCCATGGTTCACTTTTCAGAATCAACATTCTGTCTGCTAACCTTGAAACAAAACAGACTAGAGCAGACTTTGAATCTTACTAAATTGCATTACTAACACATTAAGGTCTAACAATTACTAATATCTAACAGGGGCAAGAAAATGCAACCACATGACAGCCTAGGTAAGACATGGCAAATGTCTACACAGTGCTATAGCTCCTTTCACATGTTTGAGCTACAATCAAAAATGGAAAGTGTTTTCTGATTGTATCAAGACAGGCAGCTGGACCCAGCCACATGCACTATCCCACTGGTTTTATCCGTGCAAACCTTGTCCTCATCTGTGTGCACAAAGCATGAATTCCCTTTTAGACACTCACATACAAGGCTATTTGTATGTTATAGGGATCATAAAATGGGCCCTCCTGACTTCAGACTGGGATTGCAGCAGTATACTAGTTTCACGGTATACCTTGGTATGAACATGGATGTTATTATACCATGCACATTTTCTTATTACTGGTATTGAAGAAAAACTGCAATGCATTCTTCACCAACTGCCTGTCAGACTCCACAATGGGCACCATATGCACACATGCAGCAGAGAAATAGCAGAGATAGCCTACCATCAAACTCCATCCACCAAAACAAAAAAAATTAAAATCAGCAGCACAGGATTACTTTGAATATAGGCCTACCAAAAAGAACCCCTTTGAGAACATCATCCCTCCATGCAGATCAACATGTCCTGTTCATTTCTTTAATCCCAAATGATAAAACAATAAAACCAGTATTCAAACTGCTGGATCCATCATGCACTGTCATGCCTCACTGGCCCATCTCTACCATCTCAACTTCAGTCACTCACCTCTTGTCAGATGAAGCTCAGTCTCCTTTTCTCATACACAGGGAGGTGGTGGAGCAAGTGGATAACACCAAGTTCCTGGGCATCCACATCACATCTGACCTGACATGGTCTCTGAATACATCCTACCTGGTGAAGAAAGCCCAGCAAAGGCTCTTCTTCCTCAGGAAGCTGAAACGCGCTGGTATCTCCTCTCAGTTGCTTGCAAACTTCTACAGAGCGACAGTAGAGAGCATCCTCTGTCTCAGTGTGGTACAAGAGCTGCACTGCACCGGACAGAAAAGATTTGCAATGAGCTCCACTTTATAATGTTATATTCTTTTGTTACTAACATGCTGCTGACCTGATTAGGACCTATACTGTCAGGTTTGCCCGGCTGCGCCTGCCTCTCTCACTTCTCTCCCTCTATTTTAGCTCCCTTACCCCTGATTTCTTTATCTGACACACCTGCTTCACGTCCCCTGAATCACCACCAGCTGCACCTGATTAGTTTCTTCCTATTTATACCGTGCTCATCGTC
>NW_018128144.1:1398043-1399620 GCF_001952655.1 Monopterus albus | reverse complement strand
CTATCGCTCCTTCGGACCACGGACCTCCACTACTCCACATCACTCCACCACGCAGGTCGATGCACAGTCTTCCATTAACTGTTACTCTGACTTTGTCCCCTCAGCAACCAACCTCCACGACCAGTCCAGGAGTGAATCCTAGCGTCCGCAGCCCGGCCTCCTCCTTATCAACCCATCACTGACTGTATGTTTTCCAGGACTGCCGCTCGACACCCGGTTCTGCTCCATATTCCTTCACCTGGTTGTACACATATTTTCACTGTAAATAAATAGAGCACTTCTTGCACCGAAGTCAGCTACCTGGGTCCGTCATTTTTTACTCGCTCACCTCCCTACCAGAGCGTTTCTAACATATACATTCTTATTGTTATTTGTTCATATTTTATATTGACTTGCACCATTTTTGCGTTATGTAAATAATGTGTCTTTTAAGCCAAGAGCTGCCGGAAAAAATTTCATTGTGCTATGCATAATGACAAAGATTCTTGAGTCTTGAATCTGTCCTCCGAATGCCTTATATTTTCAATTCCCCTTAATGAAAGTAACTATTCTGGCAATTACATCTGTGCAATGGATGACCAGCTCTTTAACCCTGGGCCTCCTCTCTCCTCTCCCTCTGCACCCTCCCATCACTGTCACCATGCACAAAGCCTGAGGTGGAAAATTTGTGAGGATGGATTTGGCTTCAGTGATAACTTTACTAATTAAACCACACAATATTTAATTAGGCCAGTGTAGTTGAATTACAGAGATTTTTCTGTTCCTCCTTCTATTCTTTCTCTCATTTTTGATAAGGCAGGAGTTGGGCCTGCACTATTTCAGCCCAGAAAAGACTCATCTGCTGAAATAATGGAATGTATTGTCATAAATGTTCTCCTATAAAGTCTTCACACTTCAGTCCTGGTAAAGGGAGAGCCATTTCTTCTTCTTCCTCCCTTGATTATTCTATCACTGCTTGGTGAAAACCCTTTTTATGTCAGAAACTAGTCATTTTTTAATGACTTCAATCTTTAAGAAAAACAGGAACTATGCTTAAATGAGCTTTATTCCATGAAAATGATGGAATGTTTTTAATCTACAAAAAAGAAAACTATTACATGTTCATGTTTGCATGTGTTTGTTTTACTGTCTCTGTATCTTCACATCTTAATTTTCTACAAGCTACCAAAAATAAATAATCTTTGTTACTGCACACAGGTTTCCTGAGGCCATCTGACTATTTGAGTTCATGGAGATATCAATGGTAATTTTATGATAATGTTAAGAATTATTGAGCTTGTCCAGAGTCCGTCTTGAGAGCAGAAAACACTGTTTTCAGCCCTGTGATACGGTTAAAGGAGAATCATTCAGCTTTTGAGATGAATTTTGTTTTTTATCTTCACTATGATGTTAGACATACTTAATTTGATTGACAGGCATCAACAAAGTCAGACAAGAAATTTAATCAAAAGCAATGCTAAAAATTTGAGTGCATACTGCAAAATGTCTGTCTAGGCATAGGGCCATCCTACCCTTGATGGTGTTGTACTCAAATTTGTCCCAGTAGCTTTGCTGACTTGTTGTCTGAAAATACGCCA
>NW_018128144.1:1393809-1398002 GCF_001952655.1 Monopterus albus | reverse complement strand
AATATTTTATTACGCATATAAGCTTTTTATAAAAAAATGTTGCCCATTTGTAATCATCAATATTTAAGATTTGTAGCTGTCATTTAATTACATATTTTTCTCAATGCCTGTAACAAATTACAATTACGTTTTTGTAATTTAATGTTACTGCTGTTACATGTAACTAGTTATTCCTCAACACTGATCCAACAGGAAGCATTTTTGGAAGGAAGGAAGCAAATTTGTCCACAGCAAATTTCATTCAGCCAGTCCAAGAATAAGACGTTAAAAGTGAAAGTTTTATTTTTGGGGGAGAAAGCGGCCATCAGGGGCAACCGGGGGTTCAGTGTCTTGCCCAAGGACAGTTTGACATGTGGGGCATGGGAATCAAACCAGCACCCTTCTGGTTAGGGGATAACCACTCTGCTTCCTGAGCCACAGCCACCCCAATCTTTGTTTGATTACCTGAGTGATATTAAACCCAGTTGTCATGAAATTTTCTTCATCTTAATGAACTCTTGCCACTTGCACTCAGCTGTTTGTAAAAATCCTGGGTGTGATATTTGACAGTGAGGTGAAATTTGACAAACAAATTAAGTTTGTTGTAAAAGCAAACTTTTTCAGCTCTGCCTTTGTCTTTTAGTCAGGGTGAAGCCTTTTTTTTTTTTACCCTGTAAGGATGTAGAGAGAGCAGTTCATGCTTTTATCAGCTCTAGGTTGGGCTATTGTAAAGCTTTGTACATTGGTGCAAACCACTTATTACTGTCTCTCCTCCAGTTAGTCTACAATGCTGCTGGTTGCTTCATTACTAATACACAAAAATATGAACTTATTACATCTGCTTCACAACCACTGCATTGGCTTCCAATATGTTTGGGGATTGATTTAAACACTTGTTTGTTTTAATGCCCTTAGTGGTAAAACTCCATCCTATTTGGCTGAACTTTTGGTTTCCTGTACACACTGGAGAGATTTCAGGTCCTCCAACCAATTTATACCAACGGTGGGGTGACAGGGCGTTTGCTGTGGCTGTTCCCAAATTGTGGAATGCCTTACCACCAGAGATCCGATTCATTTCTGACCATGCCATTTTTATAACGAAGCTAAAGACTTCCTTATTCATTTTTGGCATTTTATACCTAGTAGAAATCTTTTATCAGCAGTGGTGTATATTCTTTTACTCTTTTTTTTTTTTTTACTGTGGTTCTACTAACCCTGTAAAACCTGACACATCAAAAAATAGCCAGAACATTCTATTTTTTTGGAACTGAGATGTTTATTAAACCTTTTAACAAAATCCAAAAGAAAATTCAAGAATCAAGATTTTTATTTGGCATTTATGCATAGACAGACAGACCAGGCCTATATAAATGTGACATTTAATTTGGTTTATTTATTTTTCTGTATTACATTTGATACATGGGACATTTTTGGCCATTTTTTTTGCTCAGAAACTTGTGTAAAAAATATGATACAAATGGTTTTATAGGGATAATTGTGAGGTACTTTGGTCAACGTTAGTTGTATAATGTGCTATATAAATAAATGTTTAATTCTTTGATTGGTGGCAATTATGGGGTGCCGAATGTAAAAATAACACACTAGTGTTCTCACATTTACCTGAATATGACGACAGGTTTTCTCACATTTAGCTGAATGTGACAAGTTTTCTTACATTTAGCTAAATGTGACAGTCTAAATGTAAATGTTAAATATAAATGTTAAATGTAAATGTTAAATGTCTTGCCAAGTGTAAAACTGAATATTTAGTAGCTCCACGGCCTTGCCCTATTACAGCGCAGCACACAGCCCCACCCATGATGTGGAACTCGAATCAGTGATGATGACTCAAAGACCTCAAACCCAGAGAGGCTGTGTTTGAGGTCTTTGAGTCATCATCACTGATTCGAGTTCCACATCATGGGTGGGGCTGTGTGCTGCGCTGTAATAGGGCAAGGCCGTGGAGCTACTAAATATTCAGTTTTACACTTGGCCAGACATTTAACATTTACATTTACATTTAACATTTACATTTATAGTTAACATTTACATTTAGACTTTGTCACATTCAGCTAAATGTGAGAAAACTAGTGTAAGTGCTATTTTTACATTCAGCACCCCATAGGCAATAACACCTGCTCAGACCACCTCTTAGCACAATCACTGTGATTTTCCTGACAAGCGCGTAGGCTGGTGTAGTGGTTAAAAACAAGCAAGGTACCAGTCCAGAGGTAATATGTAATAGAATAGTATGTAGTTCATATATAGATATTGTAATAGTTATGTAAGGGTGAGTTAAGTGTTTATGTAAGCTTGATTTGTTTCTCTTATCTTGCTCAAGCAAAAATATCTTGGCTGGTGTCTTCCTTGTTTAATTTATGGATAAACATCCAGAAAGAATTCCTCCTTAAATGGGGAATGGATATAGCTTCAGCCTTATGTGAACGGTTCGATTGCTCTGTTCATGTTTAGAAAAAGGAAATGTGTGCTAGGTCAATGCGACCTAGAAGGTCATGTACTGGACATCCCAGACAATGCACAGAAAAAGGGGTGTAGAGCTGGCATGGGACTGTGACTCTGGATCAAGCCATAGAAGGCTGTGTAACTGTGAGAAGATAAAAGTTAGGACAGCTGTGGGTTAGGGGGAGAGAAGGAGTGATGGTGTTGCAGTTGTGAGTGTGCTTTTGGACCCGGCTGGGGGGACTCTGGACTCTGACTGACTGTACCTTGTGTGTAACAATGACTGACTGACTCTGTGACAATCTTCTTATTTAATACTTTATCTATTCCATTGCAGGAGGAGTGATTCTGTTCTTTGTTCCCTAACTACCAGATTACCCAACTACTACTCTGTTTAGAATAATTGTAATATTAAATGATTATTTAAATTAGGATGATTTGTCTGAAGTAATTTAGTCTGTATCAGATTCTACCAACTACACTGGGAAGTATGCAATCAGGTACCTAAATGTATTTTAATGGCTACCTCAACTTAAAATTAACCCTTAAATCCAGAACAGATCTGCTTGATTTCACTCTGAATAATTTGGGTATCATGCAGAACATTTATAAATAAAATAAATTTCACTGGTCCTCGGTATGTGGCTACACATACAAATATGGTCAAACTGTGTTGGTGCACCTCAGGATGCATCAACTTACAGGATGCCGCCAGAGGTGATCTACAGCCAGTGTTTGGGAATCCAAATCCACATTAAAAATGACACGTAATAACATGTGAATGCAGTTTATGTCAAGATAAATAACAAACACTCTGCAGACATCTCAATTAATCCTGTTATGCAGCAGGTAAAGTCAGTCCGACCTTACTGTCACTGTTAGATTTCTTCAAATGAACAAGTTTCACACAGGCGTACCTTTATTACTACCATGAGGATATATGTTGAAAGCAGCTGTAGGTGGAGATAAAGTGGATGACACCTCTGCTGGCTGTCTGCTCTGCTGGACCACAATCAGTTTCACCACAAATCCAGTGATTACAATATGACTTTATTGTATTATTATTGTACTATTTTAAAAACAGTGAAATGTTAATACAGTTACATGAGACCCCTGTGGATTTCACACACTGGATGCAGCTGTGAGTAAATTAAACTACTCTATATAATAGTTGCTGGTTACAGGACCAGAGACTTTCTTTCTTCCACTGGTCAGTGATATTAGCAGATTACTGAGTGAATATTCATGTGCAAGTACTTCTATGTAAATAGTTTAGTCACAGTCAGTTTAGGAATGCAGTACATAACTGGGGGATATTGAAAGATATTACCCAGTTCTTTCAACCAGGAACTCTGAGAGACGACGCAGACCACTTGGATATATAAAAAATGTAACCGTGCTGGTTTATTCAAAGGATCACAGGCAAAATTAACATCACACGTCCAGGCATCTTCCACCTCCAGTACTGCGTGCAGGCAGCCCGGAAGATGAGAAAGCCCCCGAACCTAATAGCCTATACAGTTTAATCACTTGGTTGGGCTAGCCCCATCCTACACAGGCAACGTCAAACCGTGACGTCACCTGATATGCCAGCTTGGCAGCTGACCAGAGCAGTAGTCAAAACATGGAGAAAATTAAAGTGTGTGGCTGTTGATTAGTGGTGTGTATCTAAAAACATACAGGACATTCAGGGACATGTCCAAACAGTAAGCCTCGGAAAATGTTATGATTAAGATTACGGCTGAACATATCAT
>NW_018128144.1:1391003-1393063 GCF_001952655.1 Monopterus albus | reverse complement strand
GTGTTAGGTATTTTTAGTCAGATAGATATTGGATAGATACTTTATGTATTAGAAATGTTTAGTGGAGATAGGGTGTCTAGTTAGACTGTTAAATGCTTAGGCATGCTTATGAGTTTCTACAGGGTACTTCTGGTCAAAGATATCAGAGAAAAGAGTTGAGGACTGTCAGCAGACAGGGTGTTCAATATTATTATTACGATGTGTAGAACTGTAGCCTTAGCCATAATGTTCTTATGTTTAAGACACGACATGTACTAGAGGTCGTGAGAATGTTTTTAGTTACACACCACTTAACCAACAGACATACACATTCACACATTGATTTGCTTCATGTTTTGACTACTGCTAGAGCCAGCTGCAAAGCTGGTAACACAGATGTCCCGGTTGACATTTTTGTGTGGTATGGGGCTAGCCCAACCGAAGTCATAAAATGTATAGGCCTGGTGGGCTCAGGGTCTTTCATCTTACATCTGCCTGCGTGCATGTTGGAGGTGCAAGATACTTGAGCGTGTAATGTTAATTTTACTTGTGATCCTTTGAATAAATCAGCACTGTTTTGAAGTTACTTGGACTGCCTCGTCTCTCAGAGTTAGCATGGTAAGACGGACCATATCCTACAGGAGGCAACAGTGGTGCAGTGGGTAGAGCAGTCATCTCCCAACCAGAAGGTTGAATGTTCGGATCTCGGTGCCGGCAGTCCACGTGTTGAATTGTCCTTGGGCAAGACATGGAACCCCCCACACCATTGCTCCCGATGGTTAGAGCCATTAGTTGAGGTGGCGCCGCAGATGGCTGCCATTGGTTCTGTACCGGAAACAAATTCCTTGTGTGTAACATGGCCAATAAAGGTGATTATCCTTATATTCCAGGCCCCCTCCAAAATGTGCTCAGTAACGCCTGGCTGCACACAAAAGTGTGCTGTATCTGTGGTCTTTGTTACATTTTACCCAAATTCGTTTATTGAAAGCACAAGAAGTGAAGACAGGAGAGGACTGCATAAAATCAACAGGAAATTGACTCAAAGCCTGGGCACAGGTGAAGTCTTACAGCATTGGGGTTAGTGAGACAGAGCTCCCGCAGGAAATCCGTTCTCTGACCCACGAGTTATGTTTTCACAATACATTTATCTACTTGGGCTGCTCCACCCTGGACAGAGGTACAACATTTCACACTTTGTAATCCTATTGGCCATTTGGCATGAGCTGGCCAACCTCTGCTCATGCCTGCTTGCTGGGATGCGATAGAAACCAGGTGTGTGTGTGTTTCTCAGGTGGCAGCTTGATCTTGATCAATAAACACTGAACAATGGGTGGTCTGGGCTGCAGGCCCCCCTATCTCTCCAAGACACCCCATGACAAAGCAGAACTTGGAATATGCTAAGCGGGTCTAGGTGAAGGTGCAAAACAGGCCAACAGGTCTTTGTTAAAATGTAAAATAGGCTGTCTGGTTACTTGAAGGTACAGACACTATGTCTACACAGAAGTTAAGTAGCAAAGTTAAAGGCAGTTTCTACTTCAGTATCACTTGACTCTCATCCATAGAATTGTAAGATATATTCGAAAGAAAAAAAGATATATAAGCAAGGAAAATAAAGGTATGAAAAGTAACAAAGAAAATGAAGAACTGAAAAGTAAGTGTGTTAGAGCACCATTCTAAGGCTGGCCACGAGAATGAGTGGGAAGGAGTCAGGATTATAGACTAGGAGAGCATGAACATCATGTTAGAAATTAGTAAATCAGTCAGATAACTAGAGAAATGCATTTCCTGTCGAAAATGCGTGTGGATGCTGTGTGCTGAAAGATTGCCCTGAAAATGCTGAACATTTTGACATGTGAAAGGGATATTTACCTGAAAGTATGCTGAAGTACAATTTTCCCATTAATTTGAATGGGTCAAGATTGTCAAAATAAAGCTAAATATTTCAAAAGTATGAAGTTTAGAAATGACTGTCCTTGAAGAGCTGAACATTTTGATACCTGAATGGCTTTGCTAGCTGAAAGTATGCTGAACTTATTAAAGATGAGAAAATAGTCCAATAGGACCCCACAAACTAGGTAAAA
>NW_018128144.1:1387505-1390476 GCF_001952655.1 Monopterus albus | reverse complement strand
AATCTTATAAAGAAAAGTTGAGTACAAGCAGGAATATCCTTGAAGAGTTGAACAGATCAAGACCTCAATGGCATGTATAGCTGAAAGTATGCTGGACTTATTAAGTGCCAAAAAAAGGGGGGAAGATCCCAGAATAATAAATAAAGAACAGGTGAGCAAAGTGTGGATGCTTTACAGCATCCACACAATTATTGTGTCTTAGCTACACACCACGTGACAACATACACACACATTGAGCTTCCTCATTTTGTTATGACTAGGTAACATGCAGCTGCTCCAAGCCTGTGGAGCTCTAGAAAAGAGATGGAGTCTGCTGGACTGACTTCATCTGTGTAAGGGGGTGGCCCAAAACTGATAAATGTATTAGGCTCTGTGTTTCTGGGAGCTCCTCTCTCCAGCAGCCAGAGTGTTTGTGTCTCTGGAGGAAGGAACAACCCTGGTTGTGTTTTGTAATCTTTATTTGTGGCTTTAAAAATAAATCAGCACTAAATGCAGAAAGACAGACTCCTTCCTTATTCAGATCTGCCCAATTAAAGAACTGGGGTATAACAATCAGAAGGAAGACCAAGGACGCATCCACATCAGACAACAGTGACCCTTACTCAACAGAGATGGGGGTTATGACCAGCCTTCCATCTATACCAAGGGTGGCCAATTCCAGTCCTCGAGGGCCGCTGTCCTGCTTGTTTTCCAACTATCCCTACCTGACCTGCTGCTGATTACCTGGCTCAGGTGTGTTCAGTCAGTCAGAAGCTGGAAGATACCAATTCACTTTATCTTTCCTCACTCCACTTTCATCCAAGATGGTATCTTCCAGCTTCTGACTGGCTGAACACACACACTGCTGAATGAAGACCTGTGACAGTTGTACTGGTGAGTTAGCTGAATAACAGTCTGAAGGAAATTTAGGTTTATTATATTGCTTTGTTGCTTGTTGAAGTTGAAATCATGTACCAATTGGCATCAAAATATATTGTGTACATGAGTATGAGATTGTGTTGTTATGCTGTGCTCAGTACTTTTTGATATTCATTTTACTTTCTTGGTCCTAGATGGAATCATATGATAATTATTCTTATTATTTGAAGCATGGAGGTTACTGGTTTAAGTAACACCTGATCGAAATTATATGGTGATATGCTGGTCTTTGTACAGTTTAAAAGATTTGTTTATAGCCTACATTCCAGGCACCGAACATTAAAGTATGTATATGTACAACTTTAATCTTTTTCATCTTAAATCATCAATGTGTTACAATAAACCGACAGCTTCATAAAGTCTTCATGTAATAGATACATCCTTTGGTGCAGAGTGAAGTAACTGCTCCAGGAGCAAGCAGAGATATGAAGTTAATTAAACTGCCAATCCTGGAGAGGCCATGACAGCCAGAGAAGACCTGCTCCTGGATTAGAACAGATGAGCATTCAGGTGGGGGTAGGGGTAAAGGAATCTGCAGTGTGTCATTAAATCAATTTAGAAATATGCACGTGTGTGGTGGTAGATATATAGGTATGCGAGTCAAACATAGGGTATTTGTGTAATGGCATCAAATAAATTTTCTTCAGTAGGTGAGAGAAAAGTCTTTTTGCACATACTCTATATGAATAAGATGGAATGGTGGCATAGTCATCCATCAGCCTGGCAGCACAGGCACTAAGGGAAAAATAGGAAGCTCTAGTTCCGATACCCTGCCCGAAGCCTGATAAACCTGCACGCACTTTTCTTTACTTTTATTACTCTTTTCATTTGCACCTAATAGTCATCCTTTCTATCAGCGTTGAACAAGGGCATCATTCAGACTGATAACCAGTGCTTTCTTCTTTGACCCTTGACCCCCTGGGAGCTCTGGGAATTTGCTAGTGGAGAAGGGAATCATAAAAGATAAAGGAAAATGATGAGTGAAACCCAGCAACTGAATAACATCAGTTTATCAAAATGTCTTTCTTGAAGCAGTGAAAGTATGGTCGCTTTCACTGCACATATTGCTCAGTCATCTGTGGATAAAAACATGATAGAGCAGCACTGGTATTACCTGGGGAAACATTCCCCAGTGGCTCATTCAGTAATAGTGTTTTTCCAAACGCTCCCTCCAGCAGAGTGAGCACACGGAGCAAGATGAGGAGGAAAATATGTGAGAGCACCAGCCAACAGAGAATATCTATTTTCACACCCAAATGTGATCTGCATTTGTTGAAATGAAATCGGTGTGATCGCTCTATTTCTCAACATAAATGAATGATTTCTAGCTGTGATGGAAGCACAGAGGATTCTACAGCTTCAGTTTGTCACTTCTCAGAGTTTTCTATCAAAAACACGATGAAAAAAGACTGTTCTGAGTTTGCCTTCACTTTGTCAAGAAAAAAGATGTGGACAAAGTTCCTCTAAGAACTATGAATATAGAGACTGTAGATAAGAAACTGCTTCCCATTATTCTGTAATTGTATACACTTTCTCACTTAGGACTAATATTAACTTGTGTTCTCCTGATTTAATTAACTGTAGAGGTCACCAGTTTTCTTTATCCCATGTTAATCAGAATCAGCTTTATTGGCCAGGTGTGTTGGACACACGAGGAATTTGACTCTGGTACATCGGCTCTCAATGGTGTATGTACATATCCCCATGCAAGGGGCAAGTAAACAGTAAACCAGCATAAGGCTATGTAATATAACAAAATAAGCAGTATTAACAGCAACAACCAGTGCAAACAATGCAAAATAAGCAGTGTAAACAGGCAGTAAACAATGCAGACAGACAAAGGAATGCTTAATTTATTTTTATTTTATGTTATTTTTTTATTTATTCCAAGCATGTAATAAAAGAGAGAAAAAGAAAAAAAAGGAAATCAACATGTAACACAAAACAACCAAACCAATTACCATATACAACCAAAAAAAATAGAAATTTCTCTTGATAATGCTTAGTCATTACATGCTTGCAAGGGAGTAGAAAGAAGTAATACTTATCTAGT
>NW_018128144.1:1375008-1384123 GCF_001952655.1 Monopterus albus | reverse complement strand
AACAACCAGACACACACACATGCACTCCTATGGGCAATTTAGAGACACCAATCAACCTAAGCTGCATGTCTTTGGACTGTGGGAGGAAGCCGGAGTACCCGGAGAGAACCCACGCAAGCACGGGGAGAACATGCAAACTCCACACAGAAAGGTCCTAGGTGGACCTCATCTTTATCTCATCTCATGTGCCTCATGAGATGAGATAAATAAGAATAAAAATTGAGTACTTAAAACTAGAGACCTGTACGAATCTGTATAATCTGTACGAGGTCTATGTACAGGTATTTCACTGAGGGTTATTGTCCAATCATACTGTCATTGGTTAAGTGTTAATGGTTCCAAGATGGTGCCAGTGTGTACGGCCTGCCGTCTACCGCTCCTAATTCTGTTTGTTTTTGTTGTATTGTTCATTTTTTATCCGAAATGGCGACTCTCTTTTGTCGTATGACTGTCAAACTCTGCTGAATCTGCCATTGAATGTTTCAAACTTTGTGCAGTTTGATCGTCCCGGACACAAGTCCCTACCTCCATTTTTATCAGGAATACCCGCTTACCTTCGCCACGTTCCGGCTCTCCCATTCCAGAGGAGGAGGAGGCAGAGACGTTGGGGAAGGCGAGGTGGACAACTGGTAAGGCTAAAGGCCTCCTTGGCGAGTTTTTCGTTGATTCAGTGTGCTTTGACTGCCTGCCTCTGGGCTTCGCGCTGTTCTCTGGACCCTGTGCGCTCATCGCTGGTGTCGGTGTTTGGCTTGGATTGGGGGACTGGGTGGCCTCATAGCTGTTATCCACGTCTATGCCGCTGTGGAATTAACCGCTCGAATCTACGATCACTGAAGTATGCCTTCAGGCTGGCTGGCCTGCCGGCTCCTATCAAGATCGGCCTATTTAATGCCAGATCGCTGGCAAATAAGAATTTTATTTTAAAGGATTTCTTTACTTCCCATAACTTGGATTTTCTTTGTGTGACTGAGACCTGGCTAGGTGTGAGTGAGTCCAGTGCTCTTCTTGAACTACAGCCGCCTGACTGTACTTTTTTTAAACTCCCCGAGGCCATCGGGCCATGGAGGGGGAATAGCAACTGTTTATAAAATAACTTAAATGCAAGCAGATTTCATCATTACCTTCCTTCTCCAGCTTTGAGTTGTCCTTATTTGAGCTGGGTCATTCTCCGGCCTTATTGTGGGCTGTGATTTATCGCCCACCTAAGTTCAATAAGGATTTTATATGTGACTTTTCTGAATTCTTGGTCAATTTTATGCCCAGATATGACCAGGTTTTAATTATTGGGGATTTTAATATCCATGTCTGCTGTCCGGACAAACCTTTAGTTAAGGCTTTTTTAGATCTTATTGACTCTTTTAATCTTATACAATTTGTGGCTGGTCCCACCCATGAGCATGGGCACACCTTGGATCTTGTCCTATCTTATGGTGTGCCAGTTCGTGAATTAGAAATTTGTGATGCTGTGTTCGCAGATCATTTGCCTGTGTTATTTGAAATTGATTTTATTTGTGATACAACTGCACCTTGTGCTATTCCATGGCTTTGCCGTACATTTAATTCTTCTACTTCTATTCAGTTCTCTGCTTTCTTTAGTGAAAATCTTGTAATTTCTGACTCTGCGGACACAGAGGAGCTTGCACTAGATTTTCACTTTACTTGTCAGGCTGCTATTGATGCGGTGGCACCACTGAAGGTTAGGCAGCCTAGGGCTAAGTTTGAGCCCTGGTTAAGTGTCCCGCGCTGCCAGGCATGAGTGTCGCAGGGCTGAGCGCAGGTGGAGAAAAGATAAATTACAGGTATCACTTCAGATACTAAGAGACTCTTGGCATTGTTATCAAACAGTTGTGAAAAATCTTAAGAGAAATTATTTGTATAAGCTTAGGTCTCAGCTTGAGCCCAAGTCAAGATACTTCTAGATATCTGTTGATTCATGTGATATTATTATGCAAGGCCATGGGGATTTGTTCAACCACAAAAGGATGCTGATCCACAGCCACTGGGATAAACTCCACTGGTCTTGATCTACTGTAGACACTGCTTGGCTGATTGTGATACTTTCTTCTGTCAGTGTGAGCACTGGGTAACTGTACTATGTGTGAGAGTGTGCAAGTACCGTATGTGCCTGTTTTGTGAGCTTTTCAAAGTGTTTTTGACTCATCAGTCATTCAAACAGCATGTATTTGTACCCAAGACCCCAGCCAGCATAACATTTAGACAGGCTCTGCTTCTAGCGATTGCCTTTAGCTCATGTTTTTAATAATGTATGAGAATAAAGAAACAATGTTTTGTTTTGTGCATTTGCACTTCTTCGGGGGATTGTGGCAGATTGTTAAGAGTGACACCACTCCACTTAACATTACAACAGGTGCTGTGTTTGGAGTCAGGATACTGACTGAAACAAGAATAAACTTAACTATGGAAGAGAGCTGAACTTCAAACCACTGAGTTGCACTTCAGAGTCCTCTGCACAAAGTTATCATTGACATTGTGTTTAGTCTATTTGCCAGGGAACTGTGTCGTCCTAGTGCTCCTTGATTTAACCGCTGCTTTTGATACAGTAGTTATTTTTAGTCAGATAGATATTGGTTAGATACTTTATGTATTAGAAATGTTTAGTGGAGATAGGATGTCTAGTTAGACTGTTAAATGCTTAGTCATGCTTATGAGTTTCTACAGGGTACATCTGGTCAAGGATAACTAGAGAGAAGAGTTGATGACTGTCAGCAGACAGGGTGTTTAATATTATTATTATGACGTGTAATGTAGAACTGTAGCCTTAGCCATAATATGTTCTTATGTTTAAGTCACGACATGTACTAGAGGTCGTGAGAATGTTTTTAGCTGCACACCACTTAACCAACAGACACACACATTCACACATTGATTTGCTTCATGTTTTGACTATTGTTAGGGCCAGCTGCAAAGCTGGCAACAGAGACGTCTCGGTTGACGTTTCTGTGTAGTATGGGGCTAGCCCAACCAAGGTGATATAATGTACAGGCCTGGTGGGCTCAGGGTCTTTCATCTTGCATCTGCCTGCGTGCATGTTGGAGGTGCAAGATGCTTGAGCTTGTAATGTTAATTTTACCTGTGATCCTTTGAATAAATCAGCACTGTTTTGAAGTTACTTGGACTGTCTCATCTCTCAGAGTTAGCAATGGTAAGAAGAACCAAATAGTTTAGCAACAAAACAAAGAAAAGCAACAAACACAAGAGAGTGGGAGTAACCAATGCTGCCGGTGCCGGAAGTTAACAAATTGCAAATATATACTGTTTTTAAACTGCACATTAAAGTGTGTTTCTGTTAGATATTAGTAAATCAGTTAGATAATTGTTAGACATCAATGTGTTGAATCAGATGTGTTAGTAATGCGGTTTAGTAAGATTTAAAGTCTGCTCTAGTCTGTTTTGTTTCAAGGTTAGCAGACAGAATGTTGATTCTGAAAAGTGAACCATAGGCACCAATTCTTTTCCTGCATTAACCTTGTATTAGAACATTATGTCTGAATGAATGAATGAATGCCTTAGCTACTGTGGTGGCAATTTTTATAATAGCACCCTTTAGGTTCTTTAACTGTGGCTTTCATGTCATTGTATACAGTCATTTGTGTGGTTGTAACCCCAGACCGCTTATTGCATGGTCGTAAACCTTTGTATGTCCTTGTGGTTGCCAAACTAGATGTGAACTGGGACCAAAGGGCTGGTATCCTGTTGTAAATTGTATCCTGTTTTCTTTATCTGTTTGAGCATGTCTTCTTTGCTGTATGCAAGGAGTATAAGAAGGGCAGTCACATTCTGTTCATTGAGCTTCCCTGTAACAGACTGTATTAGACTCTCTGTTCAGAGAAACCTCCTTCCTGCAGGAATAAATATGTAATAACTTTCAGAATTGATGTAAAGTATTTATTTTACACTCACTGAGCTTTAAAAGAAAATTTTCCCACAACAATTCACACCATGTGACAACACACATTGAAATTCTTCACTTTGTTATGACTAGGTAAAAATGCAGCTGCTCAAAGCATGTGAAGCTAGATAAGAGATGGAGTCTTTGAATTGACTTCATCTGGGGATTTTTTTTTTTTTTTTTTTTTTTTTTTGTAATCTTTCTGGGTAAGGGGTTAGCCTAAACCTTATAAATGTATTAGGTTCTGTGTGGCAGGAAACTCCACTTTCCAGTGGCCTGTGTGTGTGTATGCAAAACGGAGCAACCCGGGTTGTGTTTGTAATTTTGCCTGTGGTTAAAATAAACCAGCATTAGATGAAGAAAGACAGACTCCTTCATTATTCAGAACTGTACAATTAAAGAACTGGGGTACTACAATTTCCCTGATCCAAACCTATGAATAAAAGTATACATGCTCTTTAGAAAGAAGTGTAACATCTCCAACATGAGAAAAGCAACTCAGTCCCTGTAGCAATATGCTAATCATATCATGTCCCTCCTTTCTGACTCTCTCTGTCTCTCTCACCACCTCTGTCTTCAAGTCTTCAGGAAGAGGGAAGCAGACAGCTGCTCCCATCTAAAAGTTCTCTATATCCACAGTTTCCCACTTCCTTCCGCAAACATAATAGGCCAGAGGGGGAACAGGCTGTTTGTACAAAGGTAAGCAGTTTGTTTGAGTATGATGAACATGCATCCTCTGTGGTTTGAGAGAGCCTACATACTCTACCAGCCCCTGTGGCAGCAAACCTAATTTCACTGCATGCTAATATGGTCCAAACCACCAAATGAACATAGAATGCTGCTTTACGGTGTTGTATATATTGTAGCATTTGTATCAAATTAGAATGCAAAAGGATTATGTCCCCCATTACTAACCTACACAGAAAACAATAATGACAGAAATAGTGACACTAAGGAAGAAAGTGAAAGATATTTGTTCATATACTGTAATTTTCTTAGTGTGAATAAATCCAATGAAAAGACTCTATTGTTGTATCAAAACCTGATATATAACATTCCTGTAGCAGTCTGTTCTCAGCCAAAACAACTTCAAAGTCATGTGACTCACTTGAACTGGGTAACATGATTCTTCATTACCATGAACATAGATACAATCTAAACCTCAAGGCACATACCATTCAGTTTGCACTTATTTGTTAGAAAAGCTTGGGGGGGGGGGGCCTCACGGGCCCGGGGGGGGGCCCAAACCCTCCCCCTAAAACCATCCAGCACACAAGCAACCAAGTATACACAAGCATTCAGTATCCTTATAGTTCATTCATTTGTCCTTATACTTCCATTCATACTTAGTGAGGGCAGGTCTCTGCTAGTGAAAAGGTCTTCCAGCTTCTGGTTTGGCTTTTGTGCTGAGCAGCTGCACTGAACATGTACAGTACATGTGTCCCCCGCTGGACCCACCCATGTGCTCCCAGCCAACCCATAGAGGTTACATTTGGGATTATGTCAAAAAATAATACCCACTTATCAAGGCTCTTTGATAGTTTTATGACTATAAAATCTCTATAGATTAAAATTCATAATAGAGTAAAAAACTAGTGCTTCTTTTTCATTGTGGTCTATGGGGAAAGCCAAAATTTTTTTATTTCTCCCCTTTTGTTAGATAAAAACTAGTGTGTCATTCATATTCTAAAATGTGACTTTCACTTTTTAAAATATTTCACCTAAAGATTTGTTTCCAGTAGGAACCAATGGGCATTCTGAGTGCCACAAGGAGGTTAGAAAATATTGAGGCAGAGTTACATATTGTGGCTTTGGGTCTTTCCATGACATTTGCTTACAGTAAGAAAAATAAAGAACAACAGCAGATTAATATTTTCAGACTGGCCTATTAAACTACACAGACTTTTCACTGGAAAATAAAGATATGTAGTATCTGCTGTCTACTATCTACAAAATGCGTTCTTTCAGCTTTTCCACTTCTACGTGTCTACTTTTATTTATCTACTACCTGGTTTATCAAAATTAACTGTATTTGTATTATTCTACTTTATAGGGATTAAATATGTCTGTCGATTAAAAATGTCTGTTCTTCTATTATCTACTTACCCCAGAAAGGGTCACGTGGTGGTGGGGAGAATTACACCCTGGACAATTTTATCACAGGGCAGTTTAGTCACCAGTCAACCTAACCTGCATGTCTTTAGTCTGTGGGAGGAGAAAACCTATGCAGGAATGGGGGGAACATGCAAATTCCACACTGAAAGGTCCCAGTTGGCTGTGTTGTCTCTGGTACTTTTTACCATGCTAACTCTGAGAGACGAAGCAGTCCAAGTACCTTCAAAACAGTGCTGATTTATTCAATGAACACAGGTAAAAATTAACATTACATGCTCAGGTATCTTGCACCTCCATCATGCACGCAGGCAGCTGAAAGATGAAAGACCCTGAACCACAACAGGCCTATACATTATATCACTTCGGACTAACCCCATTCTACTCAGAGAGAGATGCCAAACCGTGACGTCTCCCAGGGCCAGCTTTGCAGCTGGCCAGAGCACTAGTCAAAGCATGAGGAAAATCAATGTGTGAATGTCTGTTGATTATGTGGTGTGTAGCTAAAAACATTCTAACACGACCTCTAGTGACATGTCGTGACATTAAACATAAGAAAATATTATGGCTATGGCTACAGTTATACACGTCATAATAATAATATTAAACATCCTGTCTTTTAACAGTCATCAACTTTCTATCTAGTTATCCTTGACCATAAGCAACCTGCAGCACTCATGAAAATGCCTAAGCATTTAACAGCCTAAGCTAGACATCCTGTCTACTCTAAACATTTCTAATACATCAAGTATCTAACCAATATCTATCTGACTAAAAATACCTAACAGCTGCAAGGTTCGAACCTGGGATCTTCCTATAGTCAGGAGACAGCGCTAACTACTGCATCACTATGCCACCCTTCTGTTCACGTACTAGCCTTTTAATATTTATAACCAATAACAAGTCAGTCTACATTGAAACTGTTAGCTAAACCACACCTCAAAACAAAAAGTTGCAAACCATTTTAAATTTGCCCCTGTTTGCCCAGTTGCTAAAACCATGTATGGACATTGGCTTAGAGGGAAACTTGCTTAATGCAAAGCTGGAAGAACATTAAATAAAAACATAACAGTTGGGAATAAGTTGTGGAAAAAGCCAGTATGTAGATCTGAGTTAAGATATTTTGTCAGAAATATGATAAACTCATCTTAAGTAAGTCAACTATCACATAGCCAAAACAATAATTTCAAAGTAAAATCAGACCCTATTTGTAAGTTAAAAAAAAAAAAAAAAAAGAGTATAAATCAAGGACATCTTAACCCTGTATCATATTTGATACGTGAGGTACCCTGTATCATATTTGATACGTGAGGTTTCTGAGCAAAAAAAAAAATCACCAAAAATAACCCGTGCATCCAATGTGATCCAAAAGAAATAGAAATAATCTAAATAATATGGCACCTCTATTCCTATATGCCTGGACTGTCTATGCATATATGGCAAATAAAAATCATGAATCTTGAATTTCGAATCATGAATTTTATTTTGGATTTTGTTAAAAGGTTTAATAAACATCTCAGTTCCCAAAAAATTAGAATGTTCTGGCTATTTTTTGATATGTTGGGCTTTACAGGGTTAATAGGTTAGAATAGGATCAGCTTTTCTCATGAGCTACATGTCAGAAATATGAGAATTTGCTATCTGGGAGAAACAATTAACAAATATAAAATCTTTAGAATTTTCCTTTCCTCTGGGTAGAAACAGAAGCTGGGTACACCACTCACTTTGTGTCGTTACCACAGACAATACCAGTAGGAACTTGTTAACCTATTGCAAATAAATTACAAAGCAAAGGGTTCAGTTTATCTTCAATGTGCTGTCCATTCATGTTTATAGGCAAAAATGTATATTGAGGCCAAAAAGTTGCTGATAGCTTCTTCTGAAATGAAACACCGTTAACTTTTCTCCTTATATTGTTTTGCACACTGACTTTTACCTTTAACAGAGGACTAGATGTTTACTAACACTGTGCTCATCCACTCTGTGCCATGTAAAACAAGATATTGAAACAGCTCTGTTCAATTACGCAACAACAATTTATTTTGACAGTGGTGTGAATATTAAATCTGATTTCACAGGTCATAGCAGGAGCTGAGGCTCATGAGTAGTGGAGCAAAACATGTCATTCAATATACTCAAGTGACAGAACAAAAAGCTGTAGCACAAAACTAACTTGACACATGCTGCATATGACACAATACAAATATGTAACATAATGGATGTGGCAAGGCCTACAGCACATCACAGACTGCGGCTCTTAGCAAACTCTATGATACCATCAACGCGCTAGAGACAGCGCACCCCGATGCTGTATTTATCATTGCAGGCGACTTTAACCAGTGCAATATACGGACTGTACTTCCCAAATATTACCAACATGTGAACATTCCCACTCGGGGCAAGAACACTCTGGATCATGTGTACAGTAACATACATGGTGCATACAGGGCTGCACCCCGCCCCCACCTTGGACGCTCGGACCACATTTCATTGTTCCTGTATCCAGCTTACAGACAAAGACTAAAACAAACAAACCCTGTCACCAAACAAATTAAACTCTGGACCCCGGAGACTGAAGGCATCCTGCAGGACTGTTTCGCCCAGACAGACTGGGATGTGTTTAAAGCTGCAGCCACCTCAGAAGACTTCTCTGTCAGCGTACAGGATTATGCTGAGTATGTGACCGGATACATTAGTACGTGTATCGACAACATTGTGCCCACCATACAAGTCAGGAGGTTCCCCAACCAGAAGCCCTGAATAAACAGTCAGGTACGCCACATGCTGCATGCCCGCTCTCATGCATTCAGATCAGGCGATGAGACAGAGTACAAAGCTGCAAAGTACAGACTGAGGAAAGCCATCACAGCGGCCAAGAGGCAGTACAGAGAGAAGCTGAATGGCTTCTATTCTACTGCTGACTCCGGACGGATGTGGCAAGGCCTGCAGCACATCACAGACTACAGGACCACCACCACCAGCATCACTAGCTCTACAGACAGCCTGCCGGATGACCTGGATGAACTCAACACCTTCTACACCCGCTTTGAGCCCTCCAGCCACAGCACAGAGAAGACACACACACACACACAA
>NW_018128144.1:1373314-1373719 GCF_001952655.1 Monopterus albus | reverse complement strand
GGGTGGGCTACAAGCCAGTGGCACTCACCCCAATCATTATGAAGTGTTTTGAGAGTGGTACTGGCCTGCATTCAGAGCAGTATACTGGACCCCCTGCAGTATGCCTACCAGCCCAAAAGGGCCACCTCAGACACCCTCTACTATTCCTATTCCTCCACTATTTCTCACCTGGAAAATGGAGACTCCTACATCAGGATACTCTTCATTGACTACAGCTCCGCCTTCAACACAGTTGTCCCCCACAAACTGTCCACACTAGGTCTGCACCCCACCCTCTGCGACTGGCTCCTGGACTTTCTGACTGGCAGGCTCCAGACTGTCAGGACTGGCAATAGGATTTCAGCCAGCATTATCACAAACATTGGCACCCCACAGGGATGTGTCCTCAATCCCATCCTCTACACA
>NW_018128144.1:1355237-1372529 GCF_001952655.1 Monopterus albus | reverse complement strand
TTATTTTTTTTTATTATATTGCTGCATTTGTTGCTGCTTAAAGTGTCTTAGATTTTGTGTTACTTATTTACCTACTTTATATTTCATTTGTATTTTGTGGCATTCATGTGGACGGCAAAGTAAGAATTTCATTGTACAGAGAAACACGTTTTCTAACTGTGCATATGACAAATAAACACTTTGAAATTTGAACATCATCAGCTCCACAGACAGCTCCTGGATGACCTCAACACCTTCTACACCCACTTTGAGACCTCCAACCACAGCACAGAGAGGAGGCACACACACACACGGAGACCACCCGACACCCCTCCCCTCCATTTTTTGTCTCATCAAGCCAGGTATGCAAAGCCCTGAGGAAGATCAACCCCCGCAAGGCAGCAGGACCAGACATCATACCTGGGCGGGCTCTGAGAGCATGTGCCAACTGGCTGATGTTCTCATCTCCATCTTCAACCTTTCCCTCAGCCAGAGCATTGCTCCCTGCTGCTTTAAGACCACAACCATCGTCCGAAGAAAAGGTTGAGTTCGATTATATTAACAGTGGTAGTGCTGTAGTGTTGTGGCCCATGAAAGGTGGGGGAGAGAAAAGTCAGGGGGTAGGAGTGATTTTCAGTAGTTTTGGCTAAAAAGGTGAGGTAGGCCTTGTCACATCTTGGAGTGTGGCTTTAAAACTGGCAGCGTTTTCTTTTGCAGACTGTCTTTAGTGTTTGTTTCCTATAGGAGTGTGGTCTGGCTATGCATCTCCAGTGCGTCTTTTTTGCCGCCTGGTTGCTCACATCTTGACGTCCTCCTCCACGCTGAGCTGAGACAGTGTCTTCTTGATGCGCAGGGCCGTCAGTCTAGCTGCACCATTGCTGTACCAACACTCCCTCATGATCTTCCCCATCACACGCAGCGACTGCACAGGGGAAAGAACACAGGTTGGGTTTCCAAAAAATGTGTTCTAGTCTAAAACAAGATGTTTGAAAAAGTCTGTTGTTAAAGCTGGCAGATAAGGATGACTAAATACTGCTGACTTATTATAGGATATAGGGAACTCAGACCCTGAAATCTGTGCTGTCAGACTGTCAATGCCCAACAGCCACTGAATGTAATCTTAGAAAACCATCCGTGTAGCTGTGTGTACCTAAAATTGTAGACAGGAAGCTAAGTTCGGAAATTGACGTAACAGCTGAAATAAGATGTGGATAAAAAGAGCATGCTACTATGATAGAGAAGGAGTGATGGTGCTGCAGTTGTGAGTGTGCACTTTTGGACCCAGGCCTGGGTGGGGGGAACAGACTCTGAACTGACTGGACCCCTGACCAAGACTGACTGACTCTGTGACAATCTCCTTATTTAATACTGTATCTATTCCATTGCAGGAGGAGTGGTTCTGTTCTCTGTTCCCTAACTACCAGATTAACTACTACTCTGTTCAGAATAATTGTAATATTAAATGATTATTTAAATTGGGATGATTTGTCTGGAGTAACTTAGTCTGTATCAAATTCTAGCAACTACAGATTTTACCTTGGCAACTACACCTCCTACAATGACAACATCATCCTTAAGGTCACGGACGACACCACAGTGATAGGTCACATCACTGGTGGGGACGAAGCAGCCTACAGGAGGGAGGTGGCCAGTCTGGTGTCATGGTGCAAGGACAATAATCTCAGCCTCAACACAGACAAGATGATGGAGATGATAGTGGACATGAGGAAGGAGAGGAGATTTCATCAGCCACTGTTCATCCGGGGGCTCGAAGTGGAGAGGGTGAGCAGCTTCAAATACCTGGGCATCCACATCAGTGAGGACCTCACCTGGACACATAACACCACACAGCTGGTCAAGCAGGCCCAATGTGGTTGTACTTTCTGAGGAGGCTGAGGAGGTTTGACACGTCACCTAGGATCCTTTGCAATTTCTACATGTAACCCACCTATACGGTAAGGGCCCTTAGTTCAATTAACCCACAGTAAATATAATTGATAAATCACCTATCTCCAATAAACCTCTAATTTATATGCCCTTAGATCCCACAAGTATTATATATAATAACCATACAAGTATGAAAGTTAACATTTCTTCATTTACTTAACAAATATCAGGTTAAACTATAAACAACAATCTCTTTTGCAGATATATTTAACTTTTCTCTCTGTAAACCACACTTTTAATGTTTTAACATAAACACCAATAAAGTGGGTCCACACTCACACTCACTCAACCCCAGCCGGCATATACAGTATTGATTCTGAGAATTAACCCCGTTGCAGGCCTGGTGGATGCTCGGGTGCGGTGAGGCCAAAAACTGTGCAGCCGTTTCACTCCTAAGAGCTAAACAAAATGGTACCTTATGCAGTTGTTCAGGGTCCAGAGGCTGAAACTTTACCTCCTACGTGTGTTCAACCAAAGGTGAAAGGGTCCCCGTAGTCCTCCGATGGCAATGCTAATTACCAGTCCTCAGGTGAAGGTGTAAGGAGGTGCAAGAAGCAGCGGGAAGGTCTGAAGTAGCAGGCTCTATTGTACCATCCAATCAGTCACACATGTAGCACTGTCTTTGGTATTGTCCATCCATTCCAGGTCGGAAAAAGACTAACACAGTTGTTGCATTCCGGTACTTTTTACCATGCTAACTCTGAGAGACGAGGCAGTCCAAGTAGCTTCAAAACAGTGCTGATTTATTCAATGAACACAGGTAAAAATTAACATTACACGCTCAGGTATCTTGCACCTCCAACATGCACACAGGCAGCTGAAGGATGAAAGACCCCGAACCCAACAGGCCTGTACCTTATATCGCTTTGGGCTAGCCCAATTCTACACAGGAACGTCAAACCGTGACGTCTCCTGGTGCCAGCTTTGCAGCTGACCAGAGCAGTAGTCAAAACATGAAGAAAATCAATGTGTGATTGTCCATTGATTGTGTGGTGTGTATCTAAGACATTCTGACATGACATCTAGTGACACGTCATGACATTAAGCATAAGAAGATATTATGATTACGATTATGATTAAACACGTCATACAGTAATCAACTTTCTATCTAGTTATCCTTGAACATAAACAACCTGGAGTACCCCATGGGAATGACTAAGCATTTAACCGCCTGAGCTAGACATCCTGTCTACACTAAACATTTCTAATACATGAAGTGTCTAACCAATGTCTATCTGACTAAAAATACCTAACACAGTTCTTGGAGTAAGCTGGGTTACCTGTACTGCTGATAGTACCATTAGCTTAGCTAACTAATGTTAACAAACTAGATATGCTACAGCTCTATGCACAATAACACCACACAACTTCATACCAAGGAATGTCCCATTGTGTATGGCGACGATGTTGGACATATATCTTACGACAGATTATCGAGCTGATAATCTAAATATAGTCCTTATGCTCAGCACATTTTGCATCTGCATCACTTTTTCTCCGCTTCTTCACCGGGTTACGCCCTACCCCCCGCTTCCTTTCTTCTTCTTCTCTTTTTTTCTGGGTGTCACTACCTCTACCAATGGATGGCTAACAACAATATTTTACGTACAACACAACACTTTGAACCTTCAAAATAACAAAGCAAATCTTTAAATCATATTCATTTTATCAATTTAACTTATTCACAGTAACTATTATTCACAAGCAAAAGCATTTTCAAAGGATTTTTAAATATGATGCATAATATTTCTACCCAGGTTACATACAGCTGCATCGTCAAGAGCATCTTGACCAGCTGCATCACTGTCTGGTATGGCAGCACTACTGCTATGGACCGCAAGCGCCTGCAGAGAGTGGTAAAGACCGTGGAGAAGATCACCAGGACTCCACTGCCCTCTCTGCAGAGCATTTACCACCGCAGGGTGCGTAGGAAAGCTGCCTCCATCCTCAAAGATCCCACCCACCCCCAGCACGGACTGTTCACTTCGTTGCCCTCTGGCCAGAGGTTCTGAAGTGTGAAATGTAGGACCACTAGACTGAAAAACTCTTTCTTTCCCTCTGCCATCAGACTCCTAAACAGCTGAGGAGTTTATTACCAGGAAATATTGGATGTACTGTTTACATTCTGTTTGCACATGCATAATTGCACAAGTGACTGTTGACTGCTGCACATGCTGCTCCCATGCAGCATACATTTTCTGTTATATTCTTGTATTTATTTTTTTTCTACTATATCGCTGCATCTGCACTGCTTAAAGTGCCTTAGATTTTGTGTTATTTATTTATCTACTTTATATTTCATTTGTATTTTGTGGCATTCATGTGGACGGCAAAGTAAGAATTTCATTGTACAGGGAAACACGTTTCCTAACTGTGCATATGACAAACACTTTGAACTTGAAATTTGAATATTGGAGGAAATCAACTTAACAATACTTAAAACAGTATTACTGCAGAGAAGATCACCAGGACTCCACTGCCCTCTCTGCAGAGCATTTTCAACCGCAGGGTGCGTAGGAAAGCTGCCTCCATCCTCAAAGACCCCACCCACGCCCAGCACGGACTGTTCATGACTGTTATGGCTACGGCTCAGTGCACTCCCAGTACTTTGTCTGCCAACCCTGGGTCCATCAATAACTCTGCCCCGATAGGTGCTGGTGTGCATTCCTGGTGGCGAGGCACACCTGCTCCCAATCAGCGGAGCATTACTTAAGGAAAGCGTTGGTTTGTTTTCATTGCCAGATGATCTTTCAGTGTCCCGCAAACATTCAGTAAGCTTCCAATCTGACTAACCTGTGTATCCTTTTTTGCCTTGGTGATCCCTGTATTGTTTTGTTGCGTTTTTCTGAACTGAACTGAACTGTGAACTGAACTATTTGCTTTCTGCCAGAGGAAATCCCCTTGAGTATTTTTTCGTATGAACTATTGTTTCTGGGGAATTGATTCTTGTCTGCTTTATTGAATGCTGCTGTCTCCTCGCCAGGTTGAGTTTTTTCTAGGATTATCCTGTGGCATTGTACGCACCATCCACAACAACTTGGCTACCCAGGTGCACTTCCCACACTGGTGTAGAGCTGGGCTCTAGCTGAGGCTTCTGTGAACCACGACTTCCATTGCCAGCGGATTCAGGCACTGACCAGCAGGCACCTCACCACCTCCTGCCTCCCCGCACAACAGTCATTCCTCATACCCAGGTTCTCGTCATTATTTCCCATATAAAGAGTCACTGCTGATCTGCTCGGTCCTCTCGCCCTCCTCCTCTGCTTTCTATTCAGTGGTTGCCTCTACCCGCCGTCTACCCTGGCTCATCTAGCGGTCCAGTCAACACAGCTCCCAGTCGGCCGTGACCAGCTGAAATGTCCACACTACATCTTATACTTTCTGTTACCACTACTGATTAAAAATCATTTTGATCTTGAGTCTGTGTCCAAGTCCTGCATTTACTGGGTCCTCAGTTGTTATTCCTGACAGCTAGCTGTAACACAGACAGACTTCATACTGCTCCTGTTGGTGACTGCTTTATACAACTTTTGTCAAGTTGAAGGATCATATGATACAACTGAACCAAATTTATTTCAATCAGGGGGTTGCTGTGCCCTTCTACGATCATTGAAAGCAGAGGGACAACAGTTATGGGCACACAATAAAGGTCTTTGACCAGACCAACCAAGGATGCTGCAGTTCATGGTCAGCAGTTTAAACCACCAGCAACTCACTGTTCACACATTTTTGCATGTTGTTTTCATATTTAGGTTAAAAACACTAAATTACTTTACTTACTTGTTTAACATACATACATACAGTTCTAGGTTTCTTTGTTGAAGAACATTGTTACTTTTAAATATAAATTTAAAAAAATTGCAAAAAGTGAGTCACAGTGATTCTATAATTTGTGGCTCTACTCGGTTTTTTAAACATCCATCCATCCATCCATTTTCCTCCGCTTATCCGGGACCGGGTCGCGGGGGCAGCAGTCTAAGCAAAGATGCCCAGACTTCCCTCTCTCCAGACACTTCCTCCAGCTCCTCCGGAGGAATTGCTGAGGCGTTCCCAGGCCAGCCGAGAGACATAGTCCCTCCAGCGTGTCCTGGGTCTTCCCCGGGGCCTCTCCCGGTGGGATATGCCCAGAACACCTCCCTAGGAAGGCGCCCAGGAGGCATCCGAAACAGATGCCCGAGCCACCTTTTAAACACAGAATCTAGAATTACTGCTTTGCTATTGTGTGCCTCTGCCAACAGCAAAAATCACAGGAATGGGAAAGATGTGAAGATACAGTGAATCTGACCTTTGACCACCAAAATCTAATCAGTTCATCACTAAGTTCAAATGGACGTTTTTGCCAAATTTGAAGAAATTCCCTCAAGGCATTTCTGAAGTATTGTGTCCACAAGAATAGAATGGACAACCCTGAAATATAACATCTCTGGCTACAGCTATCAGAGTTATAAAGACAGGAATATAAGAATGAGCATTTTCAACCTAACTGAGCAATATATGATTTCAGAGTGGCCTCTATGACAGATTTTCTGAATGATCACATTTCACAGACAGCTCTACCTCTGCTACATACTGTAGGTAATGGTTACTAAGGAGCTGTTTTAGAAAATCAAAGATTTATCTCTGGCTTAAAAAAGGTGTTAAATTCTTTTTTTCTGCCATTAAAAAATGCCTCTGCTCTTTACATGTTCATTATCCTTCATACTGACATTTCAGATTTTGTGGCTGTGTGTGAGACATAAACAGATCTTTTCTCTGTAGGAGCAGAGAGGATATAAAAACACATCATTAAGAGCAGCTTTATTTTTGCCTGGAGATTCTTCAGGGAAACTGTCCCAAGTGTTTTCAGGGTGAAGCTAGAACACAGGGGTTAAGAAGGATACATCTGTCTTCCTCCCCCCAACTGGAACCAATCTTCCTCCTTCAATGAGCCTTGTGTCCATCTCTTTGCCCACAGTCCTCTAAATCTCTGCACTGTAATGGCTGCTTGGACACAGGCAGCTGGAGAGGCCGAGACTTTGGCAAAGCCTCAGACCAGAGAAGGCTGAGTTAAAAAAAAAACTCTGTACAACCACACAGTGTGATGACCTAGGAGAGAGTCTCCTACTTGTTGTGTTAGTGTATGTGGGTGTGCACATTTGTACAGCATATTTATGCATCTGTGTGTGTGCATGGGATACTTTGTATATGTACATGTATGTGTGTGGAGCTGCAGGAGAACGTTGAGCTGTTTCATTGTTTATCCATATGAAAGCTGGCTCCAGAAGCACATGACTGCCACCAGTTGTCAGTGAGCTGCTACTACAGAGGGAAAACTTCATCCTGCAGGGCAGCCTTTCAAACAAAAAACATATTTAAGCCTAATATTATTGGTATTGCCCTGGATCAGAGTGAACTAACACCTATTGGTCTAGTTAAATGTTACATGAAAGCATATGAAACAATAAGTAAAACTAAATGCTGAACAAGAGCTTGTGGAATAAATAAAGCTGAAATGTTAAATCAGAAACCCGGATAGGCCCTCACATTCTCCTCTAGTGAGGGATGTGATTTATAAACATCCTCTCTCTTGTCAAATGTGTTCTGAACTCTCAGGTGACTAACAGCTGCCTCGCTGAAACCAGTGCTGCAAATTTTACACTTGCTTTCAACTGATGTTAAATTTCAGCCGTAGTTCCCTCTGTTGCAGCAGTGGTAAATCAGGTGCTGAGAGTATTTGTATAAATCTCTATTCTCTTATCCCTGATTTTTGCTTCTCTGAATGAGAACACTTTAAAATACACAGTGCATGAGACGAAACATGCAATTTCTTGCACTGCTGCTTTTCTTCTTTTTCTTTGGTGCAATACCTCGTTGTGACTCCTTTAGTAATATAAACACATACAGCTTCACTGCTTAGCACCAGTAAATGAGCTGCAAAATCCTAGCAAACATTACCACCCCACCCACCACTGTGTCAGTTTTTTTTTTTTTTGTGATGATTTCCTCATGACAAAAGCAGCTATAGGTTTAATTAGATAAAGTGGGCAACAGCCTGCATACTCTTGCAGGCTGCAGTCTGTTTCTGATGGATGATCACTAAACACAGTGATTACAATATATTTTTATTGTATTATTTTAAAAACACTCCCCGAGACCCCCTGTATTTCTCATGTTGCCTCACAGCATTCTGTATTCAGTAAAGGGTTGCTCCATATGTTTTGTGATGTTCTGTCAAAATGCTCTTGATATTCTAAATACCATATTTTCTGAATTCATTAATATAGTGCAATGTAGGCCCAATGGAAAGCCCATAGGCCACTAGGTGACAATCTATGCTGTACTGTGCCTGGAGTAATGGCATATAGAGGTCATATGTCTATGCAGCTGTTTGAATATTGGGATATAAATATTTACTGTGGACTACATGTTGGTCTAACTGCAGCGACAACATGGTTCTCAGCTAGTCTTGACAGTATACCATAAAACTTATATTTATTCACCAAAACATTTCTGAACAACAAGCTTTTTGTATTCAGTCTTGTTCATTTTACAGCCAGAGTGCTGTTTATATAAAAGGGATTTATTTTGGCTTGAGTGAGTCTCACAAACTGTCAGGTCCATTCAGTGTGACCTGTGTTAGGTATTTTTAGTCAGATAGATATTGGTTAGATACTTGATGTATTAGAAATGTTTAGTGTAGACAGGATGTCTAGCTTAGGCTGTTAAATGCTTAGTCATTCTTAAGGGTACTCCAGGTTGTTTATGTTCAAGGATAACTAGACAGAAAGTTGATTATTGTTAGGAGACAAAATGTTTATATTAGTGTTATGACATGTTTGACCATAATCGTAGTCATAATATTTTCTTATGCTTAATGTCATGTCAGAATGTTTTAGCTACACACCACATAATCAACAGACATTCACACATTGATTTTCTTCATGCTTTGACTACTGCTATGGCCAGCTGCAAAGCTGGCACCGGGAGGCATCACGGTTTGGCGTCCCTGTAGTATGGGGTTAGCCCGAGGTGATATAATGTATAGGCCTGTTATGGTTCAGGGTTTTTCATCTTTCAGCTGCCTGTGTGCATGTTGGAGGTGCAAAGACTCCTGAGCATGTAATGTTAATTTTTACCTGTGTTCATTGAATAAATCAGCACTGTTTTGAAGTTACTTGGACTGCCTCGTCTCTCAGAGTTAACGGTGAAAAGAACTGGGTCTCCAACACCTGCCTCTCTTCCCCTTTCTCTCTCCCACTCTCTCATCCCGCAGGCTCAGCGACACAGCTGAAACACATCACCTGCTAATTCACTCCCTGATGTAAGATTTGATTCTTATAGGCTCTAGTTACTTTATAAACTTTAGTTACTTCTCATACCTTTAGTTTTCTTTAGTTACTTTTCAGTTCTTCATTTTCTTTTAGTTTTCATACATTTATTTTCCTTGCTTATACATATTAAAACTGTATTGATGACTGCTTTATGAAACTTTGGAACTGCATGCTGTAACTTCTGTAGAGACAGGATGTCTGCATCTCCAAGTAACCAGACAGCCTATTTACATTTTAACAAAGACCTGTTGGCCTGTTTGGCACCCACACCTAGACCGACTTAGCATATTCCAAGTTCTGCTTTATAATGGGGTGTCCTGCAGAGGCAGGCAGCCCACAACCTGAGATGACCACCTTAGCATACTTATTAGCATCACACACACAGGGGGCCTGCAACCCAGACCACCCATTGTTCAGTGTTCATTGATCAAGATCAAGCTGCCACCTGAGAAACACACACACACACATACCTGGATTTTATCACATTCTAGCAAGGAGGTGTGAGCTCCTGCTAACACCAAATGGCCAATAGGATTACAAAGTGTGGAATGTTGTATCTCTGTCCAGGGCAGCGCAGCTCAAGAGCTTAAAAGTACTGTGAAAACCTAACTCGGGGCTCAGAGAATGGATCTCCTGCGGGAGCTCAGTTTCTCTGATCCCAGTAGTGTATGGACTTCACCTGTGCCCAAACTTTGAGTAAACTTCCTGTTGATTTTAAACAGTCCTCTCTTGTCTTCACTTCTCACGCTTCCAACAAAAGAATTTGGTTATTTCTAACACTGGTGTGGTGCACAGCTGAAGCACATCCCCTCATTACCAACCATCTCTATTTAAAGCACTGGCAGGCGCTCCTACGTTGCCAGATCATCACTGTGATGTGATGTTGATGTTAAGATAATGATGCTGTTAGAAATTAATAAATCAGTCAGATAATTATTAAACTTGAATGTGTTAGACTTCAATGTGTTAGTAATGTAGTTTAGTAAGATTCAAAGTCTGCTCTAGTCTGCTCTGTTTCAAGGTTAGCAGTAAGCCATGACACCAATTGTTTTCTTGTTTTAATCTTGTGTAAGAATTATGTCTGAATGAATGCTATAGTTACACATCATGCATATATCATACACACATGTGGAATTCTTCATTTTGTTATGACTAGGTAATACGCAGCTGCTCAAAGCCTGTGGAGCTCTAGATAAGAGATGGAGTCTGCTGGACGGACCATCTGTGTAAGAGGTTAGCCCAAAACTTATAAATGTATTGGGCTCTGTGTTTTTGGGTGTTTTTTTCCCTGCTCTCTTCTCCGGCAGCTTGTCTGAAGGAGGGAGCCCTGGGTTGTGTTCTGTAATCCTTATATATATATATTTGTAAACAAACCAGCACCAAAATCAAGAAAGACGGACTCCTTCCTTACTCAGATTTGTCCAGCAAAAGAACTGGGGTATAACAATGCTAACCGTGACATTGACGGTGAGATCAAGTTTTTATGTTTGATGCAGCCACACAAATTGGCAATCTTCCCTGCTGTGATTATCTCTGGCAATCTACTCTGCTTACCCTACGGCCACTGTTACTCTGGTTACCTGACATTGAACCTCCCTGTTGTGATTACCTGGTGGCGATCGCTACTCTGGTTACCCTGACGACGATCGCTACTCGGCTCACCTGCCCTGTCCTCTGGTTCCTGCTGTTCACCTGCCTACTCACCTGCCCAACCTGGTTCTCTGATCCTCCTGGTTCCTGCCGCTCACCTACCCGTCCTGGTCTTCTCAGCCTCCACTACCCAACCCTGGTTTTGACAACGCATAACCCATTGACTTTGTCCTCTCCACCTGCTTAAGTTCTTGCAATAAAGACTCTTTTGTTTTCCACCTAGCCCTGTGTTTGCACTTTGATTTTCTCTGTCTCACCTCCTGGTGAGGGACCCAACCGTAACATGAACAGCAGCAGATTAAATCAACTCAGAGGAGCTTTGAATAGTCTTTCTGGAGTTAGAGGCACAAAAGTTCAGAAAATCTGAGAATTATTTTAGAGCCTGATGAAACTTGAAAAGAGGCCAATTTGAGATTTTGTGCATCATTTTTGTTCTGGAGAAAAGAAAGAGAAAGAGAGGAACAATAAGCCATAGTCAGATTTTAGTTTCACACAGACATCATAGTTGTCTAGGAGAAACAAATAAAACACTGAAAGTGATGACGGTAAGTTCAGACTCAAGATGGTGGTTAACTACAACACAGAACTATGGAAAGCTTTTAACTTGTTGTTTCATTTTATCCCCTTACATGACTCAAGATTCTGATACTTAAGCCACTAATGTTCAAATTGCATCATTCAAGGCTCAAGGTATTTCCACACACATGCATTGCATGACATACTGTAAATACAGAAACAAAATGGAACACTTTGCAACACAAACCAGGCATTAAAGATGAGTGCAAACAGTGGCAGTTTTACATTGAATTACTCCCCGGGCGAGACCCCCCACTGAGCGCCCCCCCACCCCCAAGAGAAAACACACAAAATTTTGCAAGCATCATAGCAAGAAGGCTAACAAACGTAAGAGTTAACGTTATACCAATAAATTAACATTAGCCCTTCATTGATGACATGGATACCGTAATCATACAGAACGTAGTTGCATACCTTTATCCTTTGCTCGTTTCTCCTCTTCTTCTTTTCTTTTTTCTAAATTGACAGCCTTGACCTTTTTCTCTCCATCGCTGTTTTTTTTTTTTTTTTTTTTGCAATTGACAATCAACAGATTTCACATCCCCCAACACTGTCACTCACGACCAGAAGTCAAGACTAAACCATTTCACCTTGTATTACCTATTTTTATTAGCCATTTCACACAATTTGGAAAAAACAAAAACGTGCAAATTATAGGTCTGTGTTTATAATACTATGAATGAAATGTGCGTTATTTGTAAGAAAGTCAAGGTGTCACTGACTTAGTTTAGCCTACTAAGTGGATCCCCCCTCCCGCCCCTTTGTCCGCTCCATTTGGGAGAGGTGAACTCTCCTCCTGCGCCCGCACTCGCGCCCCCTCCTCTCCCCTCCTCTTTCCACCCCTCACACAGCTTCTGTGCATGGCACCTTCTCATCAAGCAGGGGCGACACATATGATAGATAATAGAAAAACGCTTAGCGGCGCAGATTATTTTCTTTCCAAGTGCTTGTGCCACCCCCCAAGTGTCATGAAAAAATGCCGCCCTGGGTGGCTGCCCGGTTCGCCCATGCCAAAAACCACCACTGAGTGCAAAACAATATGTATGTGCAAAAAAAACATTCATTTTTTACTAAAATTAATAACTGTAAACTAAATATTAACATTGGGGAGGAACAAGATGGCGCCAGTGTGTGCGGCTGCTCGTCTGTTGCTCTTACTTTGGTCGATGTTTGTTTTAATTTTAATTGTTGGAACTCTACGGGCTCAGTCTCTGCTGGTGTATGATCGCCGATTCCTTTTGGATCTTCAATTTAAAGTTGGTAACTTATGTTTACTTGATCGGGATAGGCATAAGACTGTACCCCCAGTTTTGTCGGGGATTCCGGCCCATCTCCTTCGGGCTTCGGCTCTGCTTCCCTGGCGGAAACGTCCCCGTCGCTGGGGTAGGCGTGAGGTTAGTGAAGCTGAAGACCCATCTGATGTGCTCCCCTTCTTTCCTTCAGACGGATTGGGAACTGTGTTCTTTCTTTGTGGTGTCTCGACGTTTCCTGGATCCTACCGATGCCTGTTTGGTGCCTGTTGTGGGTGGCGATGAAGGTCCCCGGCCTGTTAGGCCCTGTTTTTCTCGGCTCCGACGGCGTGGGGTGGATCATTATGTTTTGAAGACACTTCGACCAGTTCCCCGGCCGGCAGTGTCACAGGCCCAGGACCTGGTAAGGATTGGCCTGGTGAATGCTCAGTCGTTCAAGAATAAAACTTTTATTCTGAGGGACTTTTTTAGCTCCCGGGACTTGGATTTTCTCTTTTTGACAGAGACATGGGTTGATGCTGGTGAGTTTAGTACTTTTAATGAACTTTTGCGGGCTGGATGTTCTTATTTTAGCTCACCGCGGGTGTCTGGCCGTGGAGGTGGGACAGCATCTGTTTTTAAAATTTCACCTGTAAGCAGTGCACACTACCATTACCCTCATTCTCTAGTTTAGAACTGACTTTATTTGAGGTGGGTCACCCAAATATAATAAGAATTTTGTGGATGACTTTTCGGATTTTTTTGACTGGTATTATGCCATATGATCGTATTCTTTTATTGGGTGATTTTAATATGTATGTGTGCTGCCCGGATAAACCACTGGTGAAAGAATTTTTAGCTGCTCTTGATGCTTTTGATTTGGTGCAATATGTGACTGGTCCTACACATGAGCAGGGACATACGTTGGATCTTATTGTTTCTTATGGTGTCCCTGTATCAAACCTGGATATATGTATAAATGCTTTTTCTGATCATATGCCTGTTGTATTCGAGGCTGGTTTCTCCTGTGCACTGGGTGCAGTACGTGTGCCCACCCGGTGCTGGCGGGCAATTAACCCTTCGGGATGCACCCCAGCTGTGTGCATTGACAAACCAGTCGCTAATTACTGGAATGCAACACAGCTGAGGTGCAGAGCCCACAGGATAGAGAAAGCAGAGGAGAGAAAGGCGGAGAAGAGGCAGCGGCCGCCGAGCGGCCCTGACAAGTTGAAATCCTTTTTAGATGAGCATAATGTATTGTAGATTTTTCAATCTGGTTTTAAAGCTCGGCATAGTACAGAGTTCGCATTGTTAAACGTTTTTAACAACATCTACTTGACAACAGATGCTGGTGGCTACGTGATTCTTGCCTTGTTGGATCTGACTGCTGCTTTTGACACGGTTGATCACGATATCCTATTTATCTCGACTTGAGGAGTTAGTGGGCATCCGTGGCACTGCCTTGGAGTGGTTCAGGTCTTATCTGTCGGATACGACGATGTCTGTTGGTATTGCTGATATTGAGTCCTCGTTCACCCCGTTGGTATCTGGAGTTCCGCAGGGCTCAGTTTTGGGGCCCCTGCTCTTTTCGTTATATTTACTTCCTCTTGGCTCTATTTTCAGAAAACATGGTGTTTCTTTTCATTGCTATGCGGACGGTGTGCAGATGTACATGCCAATGAGGGGAAGGGACACATCCTCAGTGGCTTCTTTACTGCCATGTTATGATGACATTAGGAACTGGATGGCTTTAAATCTATTAAAGTTAAATGACACGAAAACCGAAGTTATAGTGTTTGGCCCACATAACTCTGGTGATTTTCCCCCAGTTGATTTGGGTTGCTTAGAACGGTACGTGCAGTCGACTGTTACAAGCCTGGGTGTTAAAATAGACTCTGATTTCGATTTTAGAATGGCATATCAGGTGAATGCGGTTGTATGGGCCAGTTTTTATCATCTCCGGCAGCTGGCAAAGGTAAAGCCTTTTCTTTCACGGCAGCATTTTGAATCAGTAATATATGCATTCATTACATCACGTCTGGATTATTGTAATGCGCTATATTTTGGGCTCAGTCAGGCGTCCCTTGCCCGCCTTCAGAGAGTCCAAAATGCTGCTGCTCGTCTACTGGTTGGAGGGCGCAAAAGGGACCATATCACACCCATTTTGGCTTCTCTACATTGGCTGCCAGTGTGTTTTAGAATTCATTTTAAGATTCTTTTATTTGTTTTTAAGTCTTTAAATGGTCTGGCCCCCCTTTATCTTACAGAATTGCTGCATCCCTATAGCCCCCCTCGGTGCCTCAGATCAGCTGATCAGCTGCTCTTGTTTTTTGTTTTATGATGGGTGGTTGTTTTAGTGTGATCCTGTTTTACTGTTGTGTTTATTGCTTCTGCTTGTCTTATTGTGTTTTAACGGGTTTTAGTGATATTATGTTAAGCACTTTGGTCAGTGTTAAACGTATTAAACGTGCTATATAAATAAAGTTGTTGATGATGATGTACAAATAGCACACAGTCTTAAGGGCAAGAGTGTGTGCTCTTTGTTAGTAGCAACAATTTGGATGTAAACAAGGCCAAGTGTATTTTTTTCTTGAAGCAAACTTGACACAACTGGTGAAATTTTGGTAAAATATTCTTTAAATTTGCATGACTTAAGTCATTATCAATTGTTAGGTATTTTTAGTCAGATAGAAATTGGATAGATACTTTATGTATTACAAATATTTAGTGGAGATAGGATGTCTAGTTAGACTGTTAAATGCTTAGGCATGCTTATGAGTTTCTACAGGGTACATCTGGTCAAGGATAACTAGAGAGAAGAGTTGATGACTGTCAGCAGACGGGGTGTTTAATATTATTATTACAATGTGTATAACTGTAGCCTTAGCCATAATATGTTCTTATGTTTAAGTCACGACATGTACTAGAGGTCGTGAGAATGTTTTTAGTTACACACCAATTAATCAACAGACACACACACATGCACATTGATTTGCTTCATGTTTTGACTACTGCTATGGCCAGCTGCAAAGCTGGTAACAGAGACGTCTCAGTTGACGTTTTCTGGGTAGTATGGGGCTAGCCCAACCGAGGGGATATAATGTATAGGCCTGGTGGGTTCAGGGGCTTTCATCTTACATCTGCCTGCGAGCAGTTTGGAGGTGCAAGATACCTGAGCATGTAATGTTAATTTTACTTGTGATCCTTTGAATAAATCAGCACTGTTTTGAAGTTACTTGGACTGTCTCGTCTCTCAGAGTTAGCAATGGTAAGAAGAACCAAAATAGTTCTACAACACAATGATGAAAAATTTATTGGTGTGCATTGTTTGTTGATCACTGGTGTCACTGTACAACTCTTGCAGCGCTCCTGTCACGTGAGTGCAGGTAGACTCCCACAGTAACAACCTCCTCAGCAAATAGTATGGTGTTAGCACCTGTCTCACAGCTGGTAACAAAAAGGGAGGCCACACACACAACTAAGTTGTATGTCAAATGTTTTAACTCAAAAATAACCAAAATAAATAAACACTACTGTGTGTTGTGTAAGTAGGCACAAGTCAGCAGTGAATGCAATGTATGGATATGTGGAAGAGCTCCAAGGATTGAGACCAGACAACCCAGATATGCAGTCCTTTATGTTTTTATGGTGACCCAAGCCAGGTCCTGTAGATTCGCAAGAACAAGTGACAACTTTCCCTGCCAGCTACTGTACCTACAGAATAGCACACTGCAGAACAGGACTGCCATAAGGGACATGTCACAATGGCAATGAAACAGTGTTTGGGCACAACTAGAGCAACATACATGCTCCTTTCCTGTTGACAGGAACACACTCCACAAGTCCCATCAGACATTGATAGGTTGCTCTGAGTCAGTAGCAGGTTAACCCATCCAGCTGGGTGGGCTTGTCCAGAGTCTTTCAGGGTAGCAAACGAAGATGCAGATTTCTTTTTTTTCCTGGTAGCTTGTTGTGCTCACTCTACCGATCACCGGGGGGAGTCTGGAGCAGCCAGGTTTCACTGCATGAAAGGTGCCCCCCCCTTTTTTAAAAGCTGAAGATGCATAAGATGAGGAAAATACTGTCCTATGAAAGTTATATTCAGTAAATTCACATTTTTTACTTGAAAATACCATTCACCTTGACATTCAAGAAGCAAATGATGTCGGTGATGCTGTACTTGGAAACAGCTGTATGTCGAAACTAGAACCAGCATGCTAACATGCTCACAGTGACAGTGCTAATAACATGCTGATGCTAAGCAGGTGTAATGGTTACTACATTCACTGTTTTACTTAAGCATGTCAGCTAATTAGTAAACGTTACAGTTGAGGCTGATGAGAATGCTGCTAGTGTTATACATAATGGACAAATTAAAATATGGACCTCATGAAATCATTGTGCTACAGGAAAAGACAGGTGATATTTAAAGTTATTATATGTGTTATTTACATTTGTTACCCCTCCTTGAACTGCCACCTTATTGTGGTGGAGGGGTTTGAGTACCCGAGTGATCCTAGGAGCTATGTTGTCGGGGGCTATATGTCCCTGGTAGGGTCTCCCAAGGCAAACAGGTCCTGGGTGACGGGTCAGACTAAGAG
>NW_018128144.1:1345007-1354549 GCF_001952655.1 Monopterus albus | reverse complement strand
CTTCCTACTGCCACTTCAGAAGCAGCAGAGTCTCGTTCCTGGGAGAGGATCCCTGTCACCTGTTGAGAGATACTCATCACAGTATTGTTCAGCGTGCGCACATATTCACTTAAGGCCTCATGTTGTACTATCACCGGTGGTGAATCAGTAGGAGCAACTGTGAATGGACATGGCATTTTCCTGCCTGTCAAAAGTTCATGAGGACTGACACTCAAAGTGGCTGTTGGAGTTGATCTGAGATTAAATAGCACAATGGGGAGAGCTGGACACTCGGGCGAAGAGAGGGGCGGAGCTGTCAACTGATCACCACCTGGTGGTGAGCTGGATCCGATGGCGGGGGAGGAAGCTCTCCTTCCTGATGACTGCTTGGCTGTCTGCGTGTGACATACGTGTCTGTTTAAACCTCCCACCGACTGATCTCAGCTCCCTGAAGCACACACTGCTTTGATCACATGTATCAGAGCTGAAGATTCAACCCTTGGCAGTATGGGGCACCGAATGTAAAAATAGCACTTAAACTAGTTTTCTCACATTTAGCTGAATGTGACAATAAGTTTTCTCACATTTAGCTAAATATGACAAAGTCTAAATGTAAATGTTAAATGTCTCGCCAAGTGTAAAACTGAATATTTAGTAACTCCACAGTCTTGCCCTATGACAGCACAGCACACAGCCCCGCCCATGATGCTGAACTCGAATCAGTGATGATGACTCAAAGACCTCAAACCCAGAGTCAGGTGTGGGCGGGGCTGTGTTTGAGGTCTTTGAGTCATCATCACTGATTCGAGTTCAGCATCATGGGTCGGGCTGCGTGCTGTGCTGTAATAGGGCAAGGCTGTGGGCAGCCTGCTTGTTTCTCTAAGCTGAGGATTAAACTCAAAGGAGAAAACATTTATCAAAGAACATAAACACTGTGGCAGAAAGAAAAATGATGACGCAGTGGAGATGTTAAAAGTTGAACTTGTACACTCCCACAAAGAAAGGAAATTGCTGCATTTTGCTACAATTTATCTGATCTTTTAAAATGCAATTATATGATTAGAATTAACTTTGGATTCTAAGCAGGATAAGAGTGAAATGAATTTAGAACAGCTCATTTCACTAGTTCCATTACAACAGGTAGGCTACATTATAACAAGACAATATAAGAGCTTGTGAACCAGATGGGCTGAGCCATAAATCAATCTTGGTAATTTGCACCTACAATAACCAAAAGACACATAACACAAAAATAGTTAAAGGCCATGAAACAACCAAAACTACCAGAGTGTGTTGCTCCATCTCTCAGTCCTTTCCTACTCTGACCAGAGGAATTTAGAGAGTCAGTGCAGGATTTATTCTTGAACTCAGCTCCAGGTGATATATAGGCCACATAAAGGCACATACATTGGACAAAGAAGTGAAGACTCTTTCTAACATTTATACTACATTCCTATGCTACTGTATATAATGCCTCTCTAACTGCACAGGACAGCTAAACAATGTTAGCTGACAACTGTAGAAGAAAATTCTTGATAAAATGATATAGTGCTATGTTATGTATTTGCAAAACTGTTCAAATAATTGTTTAATCTGTTTGACCTTGGAAAGACTTGACCTGTGCCCATGAAATGCTGTGTGCAGAGAGACTCAGAACAACAGGAAGTCATGCAGATACATACTGAGATGACTAAACTGTCTGCACGAGAATAGTGTGTGGGTGTAAGGTCTGATTGTCTTGGCTTCAGATTATCAACATTTATCAACATTATATGAAATTCTAGGACTGACATTATAATCTGCATTAGCAAATATATCTACAAGTTTACTTTAGTATCATATGCTTTATGATTTACTTTTGCTTTAACCAGTTCACTTGTCTTTAAGAATATAGGAGACATGTGTAAGGCTGTAGGAGTAGACAGGAAACCACAGAACAGGAAGTAGACCAGGTCGCATAGCAATGCTGGCGCTCTTCCTAAATCTGCAGACGACAACTAACTGTTTATAAAGACGTATGTAGGAGGGTAATGTCTAGGTCAAAAGGTCAGGATGTTGTACTTGGTGTCACCTGCAGCAGCTATGCACTGACTTCTCTGTGTGATGGGGCTTCAGATAGAGACGGAACCCAGAGCTCTGTATTGCTTGTCTTGAATATTGTTTTCTTCATCAAGATTGTAATAAATATTTTAAAGGTTGTTCTGACTTCGACCCTTCCTCAGAAATGAACATGCAGGGCGCTTAGGTCCTACACAACATATTACTTTTACTTTATTAGGTTTTTGGTCAACATACAAAATTAAAATTTCAATTATTACACAAAAAAAATCACAAACCGTAAAAGTACATACATCCATTTGAGATAAATAAAAACAAGATATTTATTGAACAAAGGTGTAGGCTGAAACTAAAGCTTATTATGCCTACCCTTAACTCCACACAGGAGCACTAATGGACATAAACTTAATATAAAAAATATCAAATATTCTGAATATATATTTAAGGAATATGCATTATAATAATTATCTTTATTATTATTTTTATAATTATAATTCTTGAATGTATCTTTTTATTACCATTTTTTTGATAAATTTTTTAAGCTATGGTAATGAAGTAGCCTTTTTAAATTCATCAGGAAAATTATTCCACAACTGAACACCTCTATTAGATGGGCAGTTACTACTTAAATTAATTCTACAATATGGTTTATTGAACATATATGTCTCTCTCATAATTACTTTCCCCTCACACTGAACATAACTTGCAAGGACTGAGGGAAAGTTTGCTGTTTTGCCTTATACATAAGTTTAGCAGTAGACAAATCTACCAAATCATAAAATTTTAATATTTTCAATTCCTGTATTAACCTTGTATTAGAATATTTTGTCTGAATGAATGCTTAGCTACACTCCACGTGACAACATGCACACACATTGAGTTTCCTCATTTTGTTATGACTAGGTAAAATCCAGCTGCTCCAAGCCTGTGGAGCTCTAGATAAGAGATGGAGTCGTCGGACTGACTCCATCTTGTGATGTTTTGTATTCTTTCTATGTAAGGGGTTAGCCCAAAACTTATAAATGTATTAGAGGCTTTGTGTGGCCAGGAACTCCTCTCTCCAGTTAGTGTCTCTGGATGAAGGAACAACCTTGTGGTTTAAAATAAGTCAGCACTAAATGAAGAAAAACGGACTCCTTCGTTATTCAGAGCTGTGCAATAAAAGAACTGGGGTATTACACTAATACCATAAATTTTGTTTTAGATAAGTTCAGAGACAATTTATTCAAATCAAACAAGTTCTTTAATTTGTGCAGTTCTCTCTCCACTACCCTTACCAACTGTTCCAAATTTTCACCAGAACAATAAACACTGGTGTCATCTGCAAACAAAACATACTTGAAAACATCAGATACCTTTCAAATCTTATTAATATAAAGTAAAAACTTAGGTCCCAAGACCACACCTTGTGGAACTCCACAATTTCTTTTCTGCAAATTGGACTCTACACCATTTATGTGCACATACTGAAACCTGTCAAATAATTTTCAACCCAAGAATGTGCTATCCCCCTAAAACCATAGTTTTGCAATTTATGTAATAAAATTTTATGATCTATTGTATCAGACGCTTTCTGTAAATCTAAAAATATTTCAACTGTATACTGTTTTTTATTTATTGCTTTTGTAACATTTTCCACTAAATTCGTAATTGCCATTGATGTGAACCTATGTGCTCTAAATCCAAACTGTTCTTCTGTTAAAATATTATTTAATTCAATATAGTTATCCAACCTTTTAACACATAACTTTTCTAATATGTTAGAAAATTGAGAAAGCAAAGAAATGGGTCTATAATTAGTAAACAAATGCTTGCTACCACCTTTACATAATAAAAGAACCTTGGCTATTTTCATTTCATTTGGAAAGATGCCAGTTTTAAATGACTGATTACAAATAAAAGTAAAGGGCTGAACAATAATGTACATTATTTTCTTAACTATAAACATATCCAAACCATTTTTAACTATCAATTTTTTCCTTTACAATAGCTCAGAATTTTTAATATTTCATCTTCATTGGTTGGACTTTAAAAAAAAAGAATTAGATCCCTTATAAATAGACATTTTTAAGGATTTATTTTGTGGATATGATATTTTATTTGCTAAAGTAGAACCAATTTTATCTTTTATCTTTCCTATTCCTTACAAACAATTCATGTCCATCTAACTCTACATCTAGTACCTTATCACCCAGCCATGTTTCAGAAACAGCAACTACGCTAAACTTTGGGAATATGTTAACCCTGCGATGGATTGGCAACCTGTCCAGGGTGTACCCTGCCTTCGCCTGATTGCCGACCGGAATTGGCTCTGCCCCCCGCAACCCCGTTCAGGGACTAAGCTGAAGCTTCTGATTCAGTAGAAGGTCAACAGATCTGACATCTCTTCAAAAGTTACCGAGCTACAGCCTGAAGAAAAAGCAATTAATGAAATACTGTTTTCCTTCAAACTAACAATGAAATCACTGTGATTCCACAGGCTTGGAGTTGGTTTTCATGGTCAGGGAATCATTATGAGGGTAAAACTATCATGGGAATAGTGCTTTTAGGTGGAATGGCATTTTGGGGAAGCTGAGCTGCCTTGACAGTGCTTTAAATTGAATCTCTTTCTGACATCACCTTGGGTTCTGGTAAACTGTTCTGGTAAATTGTAATTGTATTTTTCACTATTTTCTGATATTTGAGGGACTAAACAATAATCATTTAATTTTAAGAAAGATATTTATTTAGTGATAATGACAATAATAACTAACATGACAATTTTAAAGTAATACTCATGGATGGATACTACTGGTTTTAATTGTGAAACTATAACTGAGGGACTATGTCTCTCAGCTGGCCAGTTTTTTTTTTCTCCCGGAGGAGCTGGAGGAAGTGTCTGGAGAGAGGGAAGTCTGGGCATCTTTGCTTAGACTGCTGCCCCCGCGACCCGGTCCCGGATAAGCGGAGGAAAATGGGTGGATGGATGGATGGTTATGGTGCCTCCTAGTATGCTGGGGTTGCTAAACATACTGCATAGGGACAAAGTTTTCAGTTTCAGTTATGGACTATAGGGTCCAAAATATGAAAGCAATACATGTTTCTTGACCACTGGTAATGGCCGTGATATAAGTCCCCAAAATGTGACTGTGTAAACAGATCTACATCCCAACAGCATGAGTAATACCAGGCCCATAAACAAACATCATTAGAAGAGACTGAGGAGGTATTTTCCAGGAATATACTACGATGCACAAAGTGACAGCTCATAGCTGCTTTTGAGTAATATAATATTATTGCTTTTATTTGGAGCATTGAAATATGGTAGCCAGTGGCAACAAGTAGAGAAGGGTTAGAGAAATGGCAGAAGACACGAGGGAGTGTGCAACTGTAGGTGTACTTGAGTCAATAGGGAATGGTGGACTGGAGAGCAGAAGGGAGGCAAGGGATGAAAAAAGAGGGATAGAAGTATAGGCGGAGAGGAGAGGGGACAGGAAAATCAATAGTCATCAAACATGAATTGCACACTGAAATTACTTCTTAAGTTCCATCAGGAAAGTGAGTGGGAGGTGAGAGGTGGGAGTGGGAGGTGCAGTGGGGAACCTGAATGCCAACTTCTGTGTGTCATTCAACAGCACTGACTCAGGGTGCTTTCACACCTACAGCATTTAGTTCGACTGAATCGAACTGGAGTTCGTTTTCCCTCTTGGTGCAGTTTGTTTTATCTGGTGTAAACACGGTAATTGCACTCGAGTGCGCACCAAAACAACCGCACCGAGACCCCCAAAATGAGGTGGTCTCGATCCGCATCATCTAGCGAACTCTGGTGCGGTCCTGCTGGTGAGAACGCGTACCGAACAACGCGTACCGAACCAAAACGGGACCAAAGGCCGTGAATCACATGATTTGAGGGCATTGGATTATGGGTAGATTTTATTTCCTGTCACCCAAAACATGCGCCAGGATGAATCGTGGGCAAACTGTACGACTTGGTTTAAGTGGTAAATGCAAGTAACGTAATACAAAATAACCAAGGCCAGGCCCAACCCGCGTATATTGACCTCCAACCTCTCTCGTCACAGAAACGTAGACTTTCTTCCTTTTATTTACTTTTTCTGTTCTCGCGGCAGAGACATCTGACCAATAAGCAGAGAGAATGTTCTCACGTAGTTTTACGTGACGTGTTTTGGTGCGCTTGGATTTTTCTGTGTGTGAAACGAAACCGAACCAAGGAGACATTGCTACATGTTTACGAACTCATCAACTGATCCAAAGCAAACGAATTAAGGTGTGAAAGCACCCTCAATCACTGAGCTCACCTCTGGTCTGCACCCACAGCAGAGCCCAGCACACTGCAGGGATGTTCTCATAAAAGCATAGCCATGCTCCTCATGTAATAATTGAATTAGATGAAGCTAAGTTTCTTTTCCTATTTTTTATTCCTTAGTTATATGTATTACTATTGCATTGATGACTGCTAAAACAGCTTACTCTTTCATGTTTGTCTGTTAAAAGAATGTGTCTGCAGGAGGTCTGTGCTTTGAAGTTGACTTAATGTTCTGTATCTGCTGTTCGTTTATTAGGGTTTTTATGGACAGGATGTCTGCTCTTTGAAGATGACCAGATGTTTCTGTTTCTGTTAGCTGGCGTCTGACTATAACATTCACACACCATTTGATTTGCATATTTAGTAGCTGGTTTGCTCACGCCTATGGCCAATAGCATTAGGGTACATGTACAGTAAGTTCAACCTGTGTCCGGGGCGGTTCCCGCCCACAAAGATAAATGAAACTAGACAATGCTCTGACGCTGTAAGATTTGATTCTTATAGGCTCTAGTTACTTTATAACCTTTAGTTACGTTTCAGTTCTTCATTGTCTTTTAGTTACTTTTTATACCTTTTACTTTCCTTGCTTATACATGTTAAAACTGTATTGATAATTGTCCAGAACTACTGAGTTTTGGTTACTTTAATACATTCATTTATTTATTATATCTTCCAATTGTACTGATGAGAGTCAAGTGATACTGAAGTAGAAATTGACTACTTTAACTTCTGTGTAGACATAGTGTTTGTATTCACGAGGTCCTGCTTTGTCCTGTAATAGGATTACACAGGTAGGGGTCTACAGCACAGATGACCCATTGTTCATTTGCCGCCTGGAAAATCACATCACAACACACACACCTGGTTTTGATCACATTTCAGCAGGCAGGACTTAACCTACTCATGCCAAATGACCAACAAGATTACGAAGTGTTGAGTATAGCACCTCTGTCCAGGGCAGAGCAGCCCAAAAAGATAAATGTATTGTTAAAACATAATTCAGGGTTCAGAGGACAGAATTCCTGCGGGAGCTCTGTCCCTCTGATCCCAGCACTGTAAGGCCTACCTGTGCTCAGACTTTCAGTAAACTTTCTGTTGATTTCCTCTCCTGTCTTCACTTCTCATGCTTCCAACAAAAGAATTGGGTTATTGTCTAACAACACTCTTAGATGAAGAAAGGAATTAAAAAAATAGGAAAGGAAACATAAGTTCATATGACTCAAATATTACAAACTTCAAATATTGCACATAGTATTTCACCTAGTGGAGCTGAATATGGTATTTCGCATAGTGAGGTAATAAGGGGTTATTGCACGTTTCTCACAAAACTCACAAGACTACGATAAGACTCAGAAAAGACTTTTAAAAGACTAAAGTCTGACACCTATTCAGAAAGTTTTAGTCATAGGGCAGAGATACACCAAGCTGATTTAACCGGTTCCTATTGTGACATTGTATAATTACACAAAGTTGTTTATTCATACCTGACATCCAGAGCCCGAGTGTCTCCTGTTTACCATGTATTGGGTTGAGTCCTCCAGCTCCACCTTGTTTCTTCTTCGTTTGTCCCACAAATGTCATATAAATATGGTGCTGTATCAGACCCTCTTCCCTTTTGATATGTTCCACTGGGAAGAGGTCAGTTATAATCCGTTGTCATCCTTTTATTTCATATGCCCACATCCTTATTTTTACCTCTTCTGTGTAAATGGTGACTGTTCATACACTCATACATGTACTGCTATAAAACTGTTGTGACATTTGACTGTGCTAATTACTCAGCCTTGTTCTGACGACGATGTATGCCAACGCACTAACATGATATATTGTTTTATATAGATTGGGCTTGAGGTCCGGCAGCACATGCTAAGTGCTGATTGTTCATTTCATGTTGTCAGGTATGTTATCTGAATATCTTGCCCCTTTTGATCTGTTCCACTGGGAAGAGATTGGGCTTGAGGTCCGGCAGCACATGCTAAGTGCTGATTGTTCATTTCATGTTGTCAGATTAAACGAAGCGCACCTCCAAACGCAGTCCTGGTGTTTCATGGGTCCTTCAGCCACCACACAAGCCCCAGCACAACACAATGCAGAAGTCCACCGGTCACACTGACATGGAAGACAAGCCCCAAAAGGTACTCAATGATGGCCTGTAATATTTGAGTTTTCTTTCCTATTTTTTATTCCTTACTTATATGTACCACTATTGCATTGATGACTGTTAAAACTACTTGTCTTTCCTGTTTGTCTGTTAAAGAATGTGTATGCAGAACATCTGCACTTTGAAGTTCACCAGTTGGGGATGATGACGAGGCTCCTGTGGAAGATTTGTCATCCTGAGCCCAGCGCTGTATGGCTTGACATGTGACCAGACTTCGATTAAATGTTCTGTTGATTTTATACAGTCCTCTTCTGTCTTCACTTCTTTGGCTTTTGTAGAAAGAAATTCTTGATAAAATGATACAGTGCTATGTTATGTACTTGCAAAACAGTTCCAATAATTGTTTAATCTGTTTGACCTTTGTAAAGACTTGACCTGTGGACATGAAATGCTGAGTGAGTAGGTGCAGAGAGACTCAGAACAACAGGAAGTTGTGCAGATACAGACTGAGATGACTGATTCTTCAAGAAATGTTGTATAAGGTCTTATTGTTTTGGCTTCAGATTATTGATTTGATTTGATTTATTCTTTCAAGCATGTAAAGACAGTTGATATGTCAAAACACATAATTTTACACATATCCAACAAATGTTAATCCAATATTAATTTGCTTATACCTAGTACATGCTTGAATGGAGTAGGAAGAAGTCACACTTATCCAGTCCTACTCCATGACATCATCTTACCATCATTGGTTTGCAAGCCGTATCTCTATATAAATAATTCTCTTCTACACCACACAAGTAATATACTAAAAAATTATAACAGTCTTAACATTCTTACATAATTACATTCTTAAATAATTATCTTCTACACCACACAAGTAATATACTAAAGTGTTACAAAGTGTTAACATTCATACACCACACCCATAATGTTCCATCTAATTAATCATTAAGCCTGTTCTTGCATATATCTTGATTGACACATACCTTTATATTTATGTTTAAACTTGTCAATTCTATTACAATTTTTTATGTCTACACTTAAATTATTCCACAGTTTTACCCCACTTATGGAAATACAAAATCATTTTTT
>NW_018128144.1:1320578-1335069 GCF_001952655.1 Monopterus albus | reverse complement strand
TCGCAGATATCAATATACCTGCGTGTTTCTTCATACAGCTGAGGGTCCAGCGACCCCTTCATACTCTCCTTGTCTCGGCATACTGGTCCTCGGCGTGCTGGTCATGGGTCCTGGATTCTGGTTCTGAGGTCTGGTCACTAGTCGATCATACCGCAGGGACGCAATGTCTCCCCTCTCCCTGGCCTCCCTTAACTTCGGCATCAACTTCCTTCCTCTCTTCCTCACAGACTCGGTGTAATCTTCATTTATATAAATATTAGATCCTTTAAGCTTCTTTGCTTGTTGCAATATGTGTGCCTTATCTTTCTCTTTCATCAACTTTACCATCACCGCCCTTGGACCACAATCAGAAGGTTTCCCGACTCTGTGAGCCCACTCCATCTCAATTTCTTGATGAATTTGCAATTTATTCTTTAGAATCTCCTTCACCTTACATTCTGCTTCCGTCCAGCTTTCTCCAGCTGTCTCCTTGATTCCCTCAAAGATCAAGTTTTTTCGCTTGGACTGTGCTTCCAAATACTCCTTTTTATTTGTTATAGCTATTAAACTCTTGCAAGTTTTGTAGACGTCATCCCTCGTCTCCTTGGTTTGTATTTTCTGTTCACCCATGGCAGCTTTAATCACATCCACCTCTCGCTGGGTAAACTGCAAACTCATTTTTATCTCCTGTATTTCTCTGGCCATGTCGTCGAGTCTCTTGTTGTTTGTCTCCATAATTAGTTGCACGAAGCCTTTGAAGTTTTCCTGCTGTTGGTTCATCAGCGCGATGTACATCTGTTTCTGGTGCTCCACAAGGTCTGTTACTTGCGCCGCTCTGTGATACACTTCTTCTGCCTCCATATTATCAACATTTATCAACATTATATGAAATTCTAGGATTGACATTATAATCTGCATTATCTATATATATCTACATGTTTACTTTAGTATCATATGCTTTATGATTTACTTTCATTTTAACCAGTTCACTTGTCTTGAAGCATATAGGAGACATGTGTGGGCTGCAAGAATCAGACAGGAAACCATACAAAACAGGAACTAGACCAGGTTGCATAGCAACGTGGGCGCTCTTCCTAAATCTGCAGACAACAACTAACTGTTTATAAGGATGTATATAGGAGTGTAATGTCTGGTTCAGAGGGTCAGGATGTATTCTCAGAAATTCACAGCTCAAAATCTGCCTGGCGACAAGATCACCAAATGAGGGGTCCGAACGACGAAACCAACCAAAGCAGCACGGATGACATCAGATCATTTGCATGACTCTTATTATAAATTCTCTGTGAAGAGGAAACTCGTGGTTCCGGCTTCCTGCAGCAGCTATGCACTATACTTCTGTGTGATAGGGCTTCAGATAGAGACGGAATCCAGAATCTGTATTGCTTTTCTTGAATATTGTAATAAATATCTCAAAAGACAGATTTGTCTTTGAGCATTCTTCATAAACGAACATGCAAGGACTGGTTTTGTCCAACACTTTCAATTAAAGAACTGGGTCTAACAGGCCCAATGGTGGTCGATGGCCAACTGTCCCTTGGTGTGTCTCTGCTCATAGACTGTGATTTTGCTAAGACAGGGGATCTTGCAGGGTCACTATTTGCAAGACTGTAACTAGATATCTCTTGAGACAACTTTCCATCCTGCTCCTGCTGGGAAGTTACAAGAAAAAAGAATTTAAAAATGAAGCAGAAACAAAAGCAGCATTTGGCTACAGCTGGACTTGTGTGTGCAGCGCTTTGCTTGGAAAAAATGGCCAAAAAGAAAAAGAGAAGACACTACAGAATGTGGACACAACCCTGGTGAACTGAAAAGGGGACAGCGAGGTCTGTTCACCTTTTCTAATTCACCACTATAGAAAGAAAGAAAGTCACCACTATATTGTAGTAAAGATTGGATGACAAATACAGTAAAAGATACTCCTGCTCACTCTGCAGCTTCACCAGTTTCTCCTCCTTTGTAAGGTTCCAACAGAACTGCACATTCTGAGGCCTCACAAGAGTCTCCATCATATTTTTACCACTGTTTCTGTGCCCACCATGCTGCATCCTGTTTGGTGCTGAGGACAGCTCAACATTTGGCTGTTACGATGTTTGTTGTTGTTTTCATGAGCCAAAACTAAAGATTTAAGATAAGATTAACCCTCTCGCCGTCCTCGGGTCAAACTGACCCGCAGCCGTTGTAGCACTTCTCCCCAGCGGGCAGCACTACTGGGAGCCTATGGGTCACTTGACTGCTTTTCCCGTGGGACCACGGTTCCTCAGGTCATGTGACTGCCTTTTCCAAAGGACCACTTGGATCATGGGACCGCAGTTCCGCTCTCCCCAGTGGGCACTGCTCAGACGCACTAGCCCTTGGAGACTTTTGGGCTTCCCCCCAGCTCTCTCTCTCTCCCTCTCACAGGGAAGCGCGTATATTAATGGTCGTTTTTGATGCCGATTTCATCTTCAGTCCCTCGCACACTTAAGCCATGGCTGTGCATTTCACCGCCGTGCAGGTTCTAAACCAGTCTTTTCTACGACCGCTCCACTTTGGATGACGAGGACAATGGAAGAAGACGATAATGATGATAAAGAGTACGACCTGGCGTGCAACAATCCTTTTTCTTCTTCAGACAAAGACGAGAAAAAAGAGACTTTCCTGTCCAAAGATGGAAAAATAGCGTGGTCCTCCATTGCATACAGCAAACCCTCCAAGGCTGTGCAATGAATACCTCTGCCCTGGGAACCCATGAGCTACGCCCTAATGCTACTGGCCATAGGCGTGAGCAAGCCATTCTCTGTGACATTGCCTCAGTGTTCCACCTGTTCATCACACTAGCGATGGAGAATGTCATCCTGGAGATGACGAGCCCCAAGGGCCAGCGCAGATACGCTGACACCTGGCGGATGATGGACAAGCCTGACCTGCACGCCTATGCGGGCCTGCTGATCCTGGTGGGTAGTAAAGGTCTCGCAGCGAGGCCGTGGCCAGCCTGTGGCACGGCGAGAGCAGAAGGCCGGTCTTCCGCGCCGCCATCTCACTGTAGTGGGTAGGGTCTGAACTAAATTAATTCAGGCAGATTATCCCAATTCCAATAATTATTTAATATTACAATAATACTGGACAGGTCAGTAAATTGCAAGATAATTCAATAATCTGAAAGATAGGGAACAGATGAATAGAATCACTCCTACAATGAAATAGGTACAGTATTAAATAAGAAGATTGTCACAGTCAGTCAGTTATTGTGGCCACAGTACAGTCAGTCAGAGTCCAGAATCCAAAGTCAGGTCGGTCCCTTCCAGGCCGGGATCTGCCTGTTTTTCTATCCTTCCGAATGCACACACCCTGACCAACTCTGCTTCCTCACTTTATTCCCATCTCTCGCTTCTTATCATTGTTTCTCCAATTGCATCCATACTTGCTACTTGCTAGACTTGCTACTCCCTCTTTATGGAACACCCTGCTAGCTTCTCCTTTTTAGGGGATGTTAGATACTAGATGCTTTGAATAGCTGGAAGTCAGATGCCCAGCACCCTCTTGAGAACAGCACACGCACTTCTGGAAGTACACAAGGTCAGTGTCTTTGCAGCTGTTTGTAAGTCACACTATATCCCATTCTAATGTGTTTTACTTCACATTACATATTGTAGATTAACTGTTACTATAGTCTGTTTGTTTGTTTGTGTTTAACCACTACACCGCTCAAGTTCTTTCACATTTATGGCAGGCTGTTGCACTTCGATGACCATGAAACAAGACCAGTGAGGTGCGCCATAGACAAGCTGGCAGCTGTGCGGGAGGTCTGGAACATGTGGGCTCCTGCGACCCAGGGCCTCACGTGACCTTGGTCAAGCAGCTGTTATCCTTCTGAGGTATTGTGAATGAATGATACCTGAATCCACCTCCATACCATGAATTTGGGGAGGTGGACAAAAAAAAAAAAAACTAAACCCCAGTAGCGAGATTCACTTTCGCAGTTTTTTTTTTTCATTGTTTTGGGCTAGCGACACCAAAGGCCCCATGAAATGCTATGCTAAAGCTAATCTTTTTCATTTTACTTTACTCTCCCCCCACCCCCTCATCCAAAATAGGCCGTTGTCTCTTCTGGCAGTACATGCCCAGCAAGCCGGCAAAGTACGGGATCAAGTCGCCTGCAATGCTGAGACCAGCTACATGTGGAAGATGTGGAAGGAACCAGGGGATGCGCATCGTGCTGGATGTCATGGGGGGCTGCAGGACTGCACCGTCATGTGCACAACTTCTTTATGTCCTATGAGCTTGGCCGGTGGCTTCTGCGCAGGGGGCTCCACCTGATCAGCATGCTGCACAAGAACAAGCCAGAGATCCCGCCCGTGCTGCTCATGACCAGGGGCCGCTAGTTTTTCTCGTCTTGAGTTCACCTTCACGTGCAACGCCGCTCTGGTGTTCTACCTCACCAGGAGGAACAAAGGTGTGCTGCTCCTGAGCACAGTGCATGCGTGGGCCGAGGTCAACGGCAAGCGCCACGACAGGAAGCCGGCCGCTGTCCTCAACTACAACTGCACCAAAGGTGGCGTGGACAACCTGGACAAGGTGATCAGCATGTACAGCTGCTGATGACTGCCTGCTGGCCGTCTTCCACAATGTCATCAACGTGTCCGCCTACAACGTGTAATATACCTGTCTGTTTAAACCTCATCTCGGGACATGGGGCATAGCACTACACTTTCATCACATAATGTGACGGCCGGTGTGAACCAATCCTCAACCTTGTTCCGCCCCCTCGATGTGACAGCTGCTCCAGAGTGTGGTCTTTCCCCGGCGGACACTTCCTGTTAGGGGGCAGACAGACCACATGATCGTCATGACCGCATTACGCCGCTGGGGAGTGTAGTCTTTTTCCTCCACGGACGCTTTGTGCTGTTGCAAGGACAGCGTCAGGGCTAAACATGTTTGACTATCAGAACTTCAATATGAGAAAAAGACTTGTTTTAAAACAGCTCAGGGTACCACCTTACACCAAATGATTGAGATGATTAATGCGCGAAACAACAGTAGCAAGATTTTCATAATTCTATGCCAGTGGTGGAAATGGTGGTAGTAATTTTACTGCATGCCTTTGTAACCAGCACGGTTATTTTTTATAAAATCTAAGTGGTCCACTTCGTCTTTGTGAGTTCCTGGTTTGAAAGAGCCGGAAGAGGCTTTATAATAAAATAGAGCCTATACAGAGCATTAAATGGGCTGCTCTGGCAGGAAATGAAGGAACAGAAAAAGAGTCTAAGGAATGTGTTTTGCTCCTACAATCCCATCAGTATGTGATTGCAGGAGAACAAACAAGAATGTAGAAAAAAAATCCCATCTGTTACTGTGAGTAATGCTCTCTATCGGTCAAGAAAACAAGCAAGTGCAACTGGAGAAAAGTAAACTAAAGCAATTATGTGTGATTTGATAGGAAAGTTGGGTTGGGGAAAGAGAGGCATATAAACATGAATAGGTTCAGTATGACTGAGGCCATTGTTGCAAAAAGGGTAGGCCCATTGGAAGTAGTCTATCACACATAAATAAGGAGGGGAGGCAAGCACAGAGTATGCTGACAGATTGGCAATGGTGTGAGAGAAACAGCTGAAGAGGCAGGAAGGCCTGATTAACTAAGGAGCTAGATCTGGAAGAGGACAAAAGAAACCTAATGATGTCAGCTAATGAAGTAGGAACAAAGAAAGAATAACAGACTGTTCTGAGGATATAACAAGAATAAAGTCAGAATAAACATCTGACTGTTAATTCAGATTTAAAATGGGAAATTAGGTCTATTATTCTAATGTAATCCTAGTTTGTTACTTTGTCAGATTAGACAGATTAAGTGATGGGGTCAAAAAAAGCTCACAGTTAAAGCACTCCCGGTTGAAGTGGAACATATCAAATGCATTGTAATAGAGGAAGATCATGAGCTAAACTCAGCAAAGCAAGCATATTTTCTACTACTCTCATCAAAAGCAAGTGAAGCTTTTTACAGCTGCCTTTATCAGGGATTTTACGCTTCCAAAATGACCAGCTCAGCAAAGGACAGAGATGGGAGATGGACACAAAAGGAAAGTTGGGAGAAAAATAACACTGGAAAGACAAGTAAAGTACACTGCATTGTGCTTTGACGAGTTGAAGCATACAGATAGGTGTGATGATAAGTGGAGATAAAATTCATTATTTTTCTATCTAGCATTCCTTGCTGTAGGTACAAATAAAGTATTTAAAGTAAAGTTCAAAATCTTAATTATTCCCTGATATGACAAATAACAAATAGGGTCTATGAGGTAGATAGCAAATTATAAAACTAGTTCCAGGAGTAAAGTAGCCTAGCTTAGCACAAGAACTGTTCTTTCATAGTGCAAAGTTAACATAGTTTTAGGTTTTGTGTTTGTAATTAACATTTATTTTTTTAGTTGTGTTTTTGTCTACAGTAACTATTGAGGGAAGTATCTAGTTCTTGTAGCAGATCTGTCTCACTTTGGCAGACAAAACTATTACCTTTTGAGCACCAGCTTCGTGGTGGATCGACTGGAATTAATTTAAATTATTATTAATTATTATTAATTATTATTACTGAATAGGTTCAGTCATACTGAACCTATGCATGTTTTATATGCCTGTCTTTCAATGCCCCATTGACTTCCACTGAAACCACATTTTGTTATCTCACTCCCATTAGAGTATAAAACCATGCATTCTGTAATGTCAGTATTTGATTTTGAAGAAAAGTAGTGATATTTGACATTTTTACTTTTTCACCAGATTTAACCCTTTCCCCATTGTAAACTGATGCATGAAATTTGTGTATTTTTGTCATATAATGGAGCCGTGTGACTACCAGGGAACCCCAAGAGTTTTTTTTTGTGTGTGTGTGTGTGTGTGAATCTGTAAGCACACAGTGAGCTGCAGGATTCATTTGAAGATGGGGGAGGGGAATCTGACAGAATGCCCATTGGAGTCCTTCACTTCTGTGAGTGCCTCTGACACTTTCAGAGGAAGGGTCACACTCCCCTCCCCCATCGTCTCCAAGTAGCTCACTGGCAGGTAAAGGCTTCATTGCCATTTCTAAAACTTCTTCTGCACTGAAATGCTTCTTCATTTTTGCTACCTCTTTTTGCTCCAGGTCTTTCTCCTTTTTTGCTAATAAAATGACGCCTCAACCAAGCTGCATGTTTATCTTTGGCTGTGAAGGCAGCCAGGTGCATATACACACTAACAGTTCTTATTCATTTTGGTTTTGAGTACAGCAAAGGCAGGAGGCCATGTTTTTACTCAAGCACCTGACACTTTCAGAGGAAGGGTCACACTCCCCTCCCCCATCGTCTCCAAGTAGCTCACTGGCAGGTAAAGGCTTCATTGCCATTTCTAAAACTTCTTCTGCACTGAAATGCTTCTTCATTTTTGCTACCTCTTTTTGCTCCAGGTCTTTCTCCTTTTTTGCTAATAAAATGACGCCTCAACCAAGCTGCATGTTTATCTTTGGCTGTGAAGGCAGCCAGGTGCATATACACACTAACAGTTCTTATTCATTTTGGTTTTGAGTACAGCAAAGGCAGGAGGCCATGTTTTTACTCAAGCACCTCTTCAAAGACACATTGAACAATCCCTCAAAACACACCCTTTTTTCAACACTGAAATTATCAGTGCGTGCTTACAGATTCACACACACTCACCCACCCACCCACACACACACACATTCTTCTGCACTGAAATGCTTCTTCATTTTTGCTACCTCTTTTTGCTCCAGGTCTTTCTCCTTTTTTGCTAATAAAATGACGCCTCAACCAAGCTGCATGTTTATCTTTGGCTGTGAAGGCAGCCAGGTGCATATACACACTAACAGTTCTTATTCATTTTGGTTTTGAGTACAGCAAAGGCAGGAGGCCATGTTTTTACTCAAGCACCTCTTCAAAGACACATTGAACAATCCCTCAAAACACACCCTTTTTTCAACACTGAAATTATCAGTGCGTGCTTACAGATTCACACACACTCACCCACCCACCCACACACACACACAAAACTCTTGGGGCCCCCTGGTAGTCAGACGGCTCCATTATATAGCAAAAATGCACAAATTTCATGCATCAGTCTACAACGGGGAAAGGGTTCAATCTGGTGAAATAGAGTAAAAATGTCATATCATTATTTCTCTTCAAAATCAAATACTGACATTACAGAATGCATGGTTTTATACTATAATCGGAGTGAGATAACAAAATGTGGTTTCAGTGGAAGTCAGTGGGGCATTTTTGGCCACGAATGTGTCAGGGGGGAGTATCTGGTGCTACATAAAAAATACTGAAGCAATCAAATCAGTTTTGTTGCTAATCTTTGACATATCTAAGACTACTCACCACCAACACCCCACCCTCCTATTTATTATATGGAAAATAATTCATTTTTGGTGTTTTTCTTTCATAATTCAAATCATTAACTGGCATTTAAGGGGTTAAAATCCTGAGAATGATTGAGTGTTTTGTAGTTTTGAGTTTTTGGTTTGATGTTTAAAAGATTTATGAAAAAAAAAGCAGAAAAAATATTGATTTGAGTGTACACATTTATGGCAAGAATACGAAAAGAGGGTAGTACATTTAAGTAGGGCACAAGGGTTAACCCTAGTGTTGCGTCCAGATCAAATTGACCTTTTTTTAGATTTTTACTAAAAGAAAACTGACAAACGAAAAAAAAGCTGTTGACCTGAACCTACGTGGACTATACATTATATTTACATATAAATAGCTCTTGATTGCAGTGTGTCATTTCATCTTCATTTGTCCAGCACCATGAGCAAAAGGTACACTGCTCAGAAGGCCTTAGAGCTATTTTTAGCAGAGAGTGAGACAGATAGTGGAGGTGAAGAAGAGGATGTCTTGGAATATGAGGACAATACTGAAGAAACTTCTAAATATGAGAGTGAATTTGAGGATGATGAGGACTCAGAGCACGCAGCAGAAGAAACTACAGATCCCACTGCTGGAGGAGCCCCACAGCCAACTACATCCAAGAATGGCCAGATTGAATGGTTTTCATCTCCGATGGGTGAAGCCCCTGTTTCAGCTGCTAACAAAATAAGGATGGTACCAGGACCCACACGAATGGCTGTGACACATGTTCATGATATAGTGTCATCATTTGAACTGCTGATTCCTCACTCAATCCAGAAAATCATTCTGGACATGACCAATCTTGAGGGAAGACATGTTTTTGGGGAGCAGTGGAAAGAGATGGACCACATACATTTGCGTGCCTACTTTGGGATCCTCATGCTTGCGGGTGTCTACAGATCAAGAGGGGAGTCAACTGAAAGTCTGGGGCATGCTGAGACAGGGAGAGCGATTTTTGGAGCCACAATGTCGCTGGAGAGCTTCCACATATTCTCCAGGGTTATCAGGTTTGATGATCAGGAATCAAGACCTGCTAGGCAGAGGAAGGACAAGTTAGCAGCCATCCGTACTGTGTGGGACAAGTGGGTGGAATGGCTTCCAATTCTCTATAACCCTGGGCCCAATGTGAATAGATGAACGGCTTGTGGGGTTTAGAGGCCGTTGCCCCTTCAGGCAGTATATGCCCTCCAAACCGACAAGGTATGGGATAAAAATACGGATTGCCTGTGATGCGACATCATATTATGCATGGAACATGCAAATTTATACAGGGAAGCCAGAGGGAGGAGCCCCTGAGAAAAACCAGGGGACATGGGTTATTCTTGATTTGACACAGGGCCTCAGTGAGCACATCATCACTTGTGATAATTTTTTCACTACATACAGCCTGGGACAGGAACTTCTCAAAAGAAAGCTGACAATGGTTGGCACAATTAGAAAAAACAGGACTGAGCTCCCACCTCAGCTTCTAATTGTAAAGAACAGGCCAGTCCATTCCTCCACCTTTGTGTTTACGGCCAACACTGCCCTCGTATTCTACATACCCAAAAAGGGCAAAAATGTGATGCTTATGAGCAGGGATGGGAGAATCAGCAGCCGGGAGGACCACAAGCCAGAGGTCATACTTGACTACAATGCCACCAAAAGAGAGGTTGACAACCTTGACAAGCTGCTATCCTGCTACAGCTGCCAAAGAAGAACATTACGGTGGCCACTTGTGATTTTATTGAACGTCCTAGATATTTCGGCATACAATGCCTTCGTAATCTGGATGGCACTTAACCCGGAATGGAAACAGAAGAAGCTCCAAAGAACATGTCTTTTTCTGGAGGAACTAGGCAAGGCACTTGTGACACCGCACACACAGAGGAGACATGTCCCCAGGAACCCAGCTTCTCTTGCCATCATTAGGAGGATACAGGAGGATCCCTGCTGTTCCACCTGCAGGACCCACACAACCACAACCTCCAGCAGCCACTGGCAAAAAGAGGAAGCGCTGCGAAGTGTGTGGACCCTCAAAGAACTCCAAGACACAGACCACATGCGCCAATTGCAAAAAGTACATCTGCGGTGCACATACTCTTAAATTCTATCCATCCTAGTGTTGTGTAAAAAGGCAGGCCCATCCAAATACACAATCCAGTGTCAGAATTATTTGAGATATGCATTTTTCAGAGGTACTGCTTCTCAATGAGAGTGAATAAAATGTTTTATATTTTTGGTACTGTTCACCAATTGTTGTAAATCATGGCATTTGTTCTAACATGCATTGTTGAGGGCTGTTTAGTCAATGACTGCAATGTTCCATTTCAGTTTTTATCTGAATTTATGCTGCACCACCCGGGCCCACGCCTTAGGCTTCCATGCTCACCACGGCGGCCGTCCTACTTGTTGTGGCGTAGCCCTCCCGGCTCCTGCTGCCGGCAACGACCGGGTATGGGCCCAACGCTCCAGCGCCATCCATTTTCAGGGCTAGTTGATTCAGCAGGTGAGTTGTTACACACTCCTTAGCGAATTCCGACTCCCATGGCCACCGTCCTGCTGTCTATATCGACCAACACCTTTTCTGGGGTCGGCATCGGGCGCCTTAACCCAGTGTTCTGTTCATCCCGCAGTGCCAGTTCTGCTTACCAAAAGTGGCCCACTAGGTGGCTCACATTCCACGCCCGGCTCCAAGCCAGCAAGCAGGGCTTCTTACCCATTTCAAGTTTGAGAATATATTGAGATCATTTTGACCCCAAGACCTCTAATCATTCGCTTTACCAGATAAAACTGCGAGACTCTTAGTGCCAGCTATCCTGAGGGAAACTTTGGAGGGGACCAGCTACTAGATGGTTCGATTAGTCTTTCACCCCTATACCCAGGTCTGACAATCGATTTGCACGTCAGGACTGCTACGAGCCTCCACCAGTTTCCTCTGGCTTTGCCCTGCCCAGGCATAATGTAGTTCACCATCTTTCGAGTCCTATCGCACGTGCTCACGCTCCACCTCCCTGACGGTGCGGGCGAGACGGGCCGGTGGTTTTATTTGGATCATAAACAGCTGTCTCCAGCTAGGTGCCACATCATCTTCACATCCCATCCATTGGAACCACACTTGTTGTCAAAACAGAAGTTTTTGTCAGGGAGGGGTGTGTGGAGCTCCCGTGAAGGTGGAGGTGTGAACCCAATTAAAGAGCCAGTAAGCTGGGGCAGCAGAACAGATTTTAATGTCTTCCTCAGGAACAGAGTCAGATAGGAACAGAAACAGTCTGGAGGGATCAGGCAAAGAGTAGTACTTAATTTGGTCTACGGTCAGGGTTTCCAGCGGGGCAGCAGGGAAGGAAAAACAGATCTCTAGTCGGTAGTGCAGGCAAGGTGTTGTTACCAGGAGAGCAGTCCAACAAAAGGGATGAGGCAGTGTCTCAGGTCAATAGTACAGGCAGGGCGTCGGTATCAGAATAATAAGGCACTGAGGAAAAGAAGGCTGGAGAGTCTAGCTGATGTATAGAACAATCTGGCAGCTCTCCACAGGGTGAGGAGCTGCTATATGCTGTGGTGAGCAGGTGTGAATGATTGAGTAGCAGGTGATACCAATGTGGTTGATGATATGAAGTTCCCGGGTGTCAGGGTGAGCTGGGGACAGGAAGTAGTTACAGAATAAGAGTTTGTTGCAGGAAGTGGATGGGGCAGAATCATGACAGTTTTATGTATCCTGCAGGCTGAGGGAGAAAGTGAAAGAAAAGATAAGGGGTTCTAAGATGTTAAGCATTACTGGAGGAACAGAGCCCTCCGTCCCTGAACTGTGAAAGCATTCGCATATGGTTTTACTTCTGCTCTCAGGTTCGTTACAATCTTTTGTTGCTAAATAATCCACTATGTTCACCAGTCAGACCAAATTTGCCATCCTGCAAACCATATTTGCTGTTGCAGTTTTGTTATATGTAAACATCATTTCTAGGAGATAGGGCTGGCTTACTGCTGCTTCTTGTCTTTAATGTAATTGAGACAAATCACCTGCAGCCCTCAACCTTAAAAGTGCTTTCATCCAGATTTAGTAGTAACATTTTGTCCAACATGTGCACTGTAATGTAATGAAAACACAGAGACTTATAATCTTACTCAACAGTTTCCCTCATACAAGCTTTATGAAGCTTTGTGACATTTTTCAACAAATTGTTTTGGTTTTTGCATATTGGAACTTTATTGTTTTGATTAAGCCTGCATTCATCAGCATTGTTTCAAGCAGCAGGCACCTGTTGTTAGTAAAAAGGTTCTGATTAATCTACACTCCTTTAGCAGCTAAAGAGCCCAGTATTTTTCTCGCAAGTTGGTAGAGACCACAATATAATAAGTGAATACTGGGCTTATAAACATGAAACCTGAAGAAAAAAAACAAACAAGCAAAAAACGTTAATTTGTCTCCAAGTCTGGTCATTCTTTAAAAAGACAGCTTTTTGTTAACACATATATGTTGTGATGATTCCTTTCTATTTATTGGATTTTTTGTTTGTTTGTTTTGTATAGCACCAAATGACAGCAAAAATCATCTCAGGGCACTTTACATATAAGGTCTAGAGCTTACAGTATTAGAGAAGAACTCAACAGACCTCCCTTGAGCAAGCACATGGTGACAGTGGGGAGGAAAAACCAGTTTTCTCAGACCAGTTTCGCAGCATCGCTTTGAGACAGGATGTTCCTGATTTTTGCAATATTGCACAGGTGAGAGAAGGCAGTTCTAGAAGCCTGGTTTATGTGTAATTTAAAGGACATCCCCTGTCAAAAATGACTCTAAGGTTCTTCACAGCAGTACTGGAGGTCAGAGCTATGTCATCTAGAGTAACTATGGTTAGACAGCAGATTTCTAAGTTTTGGCGGAGTTTAGAAGTAAGAAGTTACAGATCTTTATGTCTTTAATAACATATAAAAAAGCCCTTCGTAGTGCCAGAACTACATATTATTAATCACTGATAGAGGAAAATAACAACAACCCCAGGTTTCTTTTCAGCACTGTAGCCAGGCTGACAAAGAGCCACAATGTTGCTGATCTTAATGTTGCCTTAGATCTCAGCTGTAATGACTTCATGAGCTTCTTTACAAATAAAATCACAACTATGTGAACATGTCTCTTAGACCTCATCCCGACCAGGCTGCTCAAAGATATTTTACCCCAAATCAACACGTCCATATTAGATCAGATGTTCTGCAGGCGTTTAAGGTTGCTGTAATTAAACCTCTACTCAAAAAGGCTACTCTGGACCCAGGTATTCTAGCTAATTATAGACCAATATCCAATCTCTCCTTTTCTTTCTAAAATCCTTGAAAAACCTGTTGCATGTGAACACTTGCACAAGAATGACTTGTTTCAGGATTTTCAGTCAGGATTTAGAGTCCATCATAGTACAGAAACTGTACTGGTGAAAGTCATGAACAATCTCCTCCTAACCTTATTTAAGGAGTTCTTTCCTTGTATACGAACGCTGGTTCTGGCTATTATTAATAACAGTGTGTCCTCTGGAGTTGTCCCTTGACATTGTAAACATGCAGTTTTGCAACCTTTGCTTAAGAAGCCAGGTCTTGATCATTCTATTTTAAATAATTTTAGGCCTATTTCCAAGCTGTCTTTTATTTCAAAAATTTTAGAGAAAGTGGTTTTTATACAGTTGAAATCCTTTTTAGATGAGCATAATGTATTGGAGATTTTTCAATCTGGTTTTAAAGCTCGGCATAGTACAGAGTCACGTTGTTAAAGGTTTTTAACGACATCTACTTGGCAACAGATGCCGGTGACCATGTGATTTTTGCCTTGTTGGATCTGACAGCTGCTTTTGACACAGTTGACCACGACATCCTAATATCTCCCTGTCAGATAGGACGCTGTCTGTTGGTTTTGCTGATGTTGAGTCCTCGTTCACCCCGTTGGTATCTGGGGTTCCGCAAGGCTCAGTTTTGGGGCCACTGCTCTTCTCTTTATATTTACTTCCTCTTGGCTCCATTCCATTCCATTCCATTTTCTTCCGCTTATCCGGGGCCGGGTCGCGGGGGCAGCAGTCTAAGCAAAAATGCCCAGACCTCCCTCTCTCCAGACACTTCCTCCAGCTCCTCCGGGGGAATGCTGAGGCGTTCCCAGGCCAGCC
>NW_018128144.1:1312121-1320414 GCF_001952655.1 Monopterus albus | reverse complement strand
CCCCTGCTCTTTTCTTTATATTTACTTCCTCTTGGCTCTAGTTTCAGAAAACATGGTGTTTCTTTTCATTGTTATGCGGACGACGTGCAGATGTACATGCCAATGAGGGGAAGGGACGCATCCTCAGTTGTTTCTTTACTGTCATGTTATGATGACGTTAGGAACTGGATGGCTTTAAATCTGTTAAAGTTAAATGACATGAAAACCGAAGTTATAGTGTTTGGCCCAAATAACTCCAGTGACTTTTCCCCAGTTGATTTGGGTTGCTTAGAACGGTACGTGCAGTCGACTGTTACAAACCTGGGTGTTAAAATAGACTCTGATTTTAGAATGGAATATCAGGTGAATGCGGTTGTACAGGCCAGTTTTTATCATCTCCGGCAGCTGGCAAAGGTAAAGCCTTTTCTTTCGCGGCAGGATTTTGAGAGAGTAATACATGCATTCATTACATCTCGTCTGGATTATTGTAATGCGCTATATTTTGGGCTCAGTCAGGCATCCCTTGCCCGCCTTCAGAGAGTCCAAAATGCTGCTGCTCGTCTACTGGTTGGAGGGCGCAAAAGGTACCATATGACACCCATTTTGGCTTCTCTACATTGGCTGCTGGTGTGTTTTAGATTTCATTTTAAGATTCTTTTTGTTTTTAAGTTTTTAAATGGTCTGGCCCCCCTTGATCTCACAGAATTGCTGCATCCCTCTTGGTGCCTCTGATCAGCTGCTCCTGGAGACACCGAGGGCTAGGAGGAGACTTAGCGGGGACAGAGCATTCTCTGTGGGGGCTCCTAAGTTGTGGAATGCACTGCCCCTTTACATTAGGCAGGCCCCCTCGTTGTCCACTTTTAAAACTTATTTGAAGACTCATCTGTACCGTTTTGGCGTTCGAACCAGTATGAGCCTCTGTCTTGTTGAGCCTTTTTTGTTTTCTGATGGGTGGTTGTTTTCGTGTGTTTTACTGTTGTGTTTATTGCTTCTGCTTGTCTTATTGTGTTTTAACGGGTTTTAGTGATATTGTGTAAAGCACTTTGGTCAGCTTTGGCTGTGTTAAACGTGCTATATAAATAAAGGTGATGATGATGATGATGATGATGATGATGATGTGCAGAATATTTATCACCATGGCTCATGAGTTGCTTTTATGTGTTATTTTGTGTGGCTTCTGTGCATGGATTTGATGTCTGATCAGCGAGTCTCAAGGATCACCTCAGCTCAGCAGCTCTCTCTCACCAACACCCTCCTACAGCAACTTTCTGCACAATGACAGATGAATTATTGAACAAACAGACTTGAGTTCCTACATTTTAGCAAGTGCTTGTGACAGCTTAGCCTGTAGAATCAATGAGGTTCCTTTTGGGGTGGCTGTGGCTCACAAGGTAGGGCAGTCATCTCCTAACCTGCAAGTTGGTGGTTCAACTCCTGGTCTCCCTGCATGCCTAAGTGTCCCTGAGCAAGACACTGAACCCCGAATTGCTTGACTAGTGCCGTTGTGTGACAGCCTGTCATCATCGGTGTGTGAATGTTGTGTGTGAATGGGTGAATGGTGTATCATCTCCTGTAAAGCGCTTTGGCCAGTGCAACACACTGTGGAATAATGCGCTATATAAATACAGTCCATTTACCATTTTGGATCTCAGATTCTGTTCAGAGGCAGCATGGTGGCTCATTGGTTAGTGCTGTCGCCTCACCTGGTGCCTTTCTGTGCAGAGTTTGCATGTTCACCCTGTGCCTGAGTGGGTTCTCTCCAGGTGCAAACATGCAGCTTAGCTTGACTGGTGAGTCTAAATTGCCTATAGGTGCGTGGTTGTCTGTCTCTGTGTCAAACCTGTGATAGACTGGCAACATGACCCAGCTCTAGCACCCCCATGACCCTCTTCAGGATAAGCAGCATGGATATTGTTCCGTTTTTATTAGCAGCAATTTTCTCTGGCCTATAGATTTTATGTCATTTTTTAAATTAAAGTTCTTAAGTAGCCTGTGTATTGACAAGTCCTCCACACAGAATCAAGACGGTTATTGTATGACCGTGCCCCCACGTGAAAACACGTTCCTGCAGATATCTGCAGAAGATCTGTATCCACTGTGATATAAAGCTGTGAATCTGTAAAACATGAAACAAGCCCAAGGACTGAACACTTTTACATGCTGCTGTAAAACACAGAATGGCTTGTAAACAGTCAGGGTCATGTGATTATTGTTGAAATTGTTGAGGATCTTGCAGATTACTGCATTCACATGTAAAGTGTAACAAGTGAGAAGTGGTCAGGTTTACATGATAACAGATGAAGAATTGTTCTCAGACTGAGTACTATCTTAGTAAATTGGGTTCAGTAGCTATTAGGGTATAATAAAAGGAAGCATACTGCTGGGAGAAGCTAACATCCAGAGCATCAGTAATGGACCAGCAAACAGCACTAGATGCATTTCTAGGCTCTATAAAACACTCCATTTGTGACCAAATGAAGTTTTATAAGACTGGGTTTTACTGGAACAATGAATGTTGAAGTCACAATAGGCTGACAGTTGCTGATTTACACATTTCAGTTAAACAGCAGAAAAACAAGATATAAAACCTCCTCAAGCTGGATTTATGCTTGTCTGTCTGTTCTCTCTGTCTCAGTAGTCTTATGGATGCACTGGGTCAAAGAACAGATGTATACTGTAGAATACTTAAGATTTTACTTGTTGCAACACAAGATGGATGCTTGGTGCATTACCAGGTCATGACATGCTGTCATTGCAGTAAAAGATGACATGTTTATCATGATCATAATTTAAGTTTTATTATGTGAGAACAGCAGTTGGAAGACTTGGACAGGGTTTTGGTTTTTGCTTGCAAAACAATTGTACTTTTTCTGTAACTATTTTAAGGACTATTATTGTGCTATATTATTGTCAATTCTTAAAATCAGTTTCTAGTTGTTGAACACAAAGACATCTGTGGACTTTTTAGTGTAATCTTTGTAAACACCTGGTATTTCAGTCCTTTTAAGCAAATAGGAGCATTTTAATTTTTGTTAAGTTTAGTAAATGATTCCTATTTTAGAAGACAAAATATTTGTGATTTTTATACAAAATAATAAAAAGATCAGTCTGCCATCATAAGATTCACACTTACATCATACATCAGTAAAATAACAAGCCCCAAATCCTGAGTCCCAAAGAGTGTGTATGTCTGCATACAACAGCTTGCTTCAATGAACCAAGAAGTAATGTGCTCTGTTGCGCTGATTTTGTGTCAAAGTTTGCTGGACTATTAAAAAGTAGATGTAGACAGTAGATGTGAAATGGAGTTCTAGTAAATACTCAACAGACAGAACCTGTCAGAAGGTGCATGCAGTGTGAAGTAATAAAGCAATATTAAGCCCCCTTCAGTGGGGATGAAGAGTTGCTATTTACATGCAGAAATGACTGTAGAAGGAGAGCTGATCAACATACACCTATATCAAAATACTTACCCAGTTTCCAGAAAAGTGGGGACATTTTTCAAAATGCAATAAAAACTAAAATCTGTGATTTGTTGTCAGGTTCGCCCGGCTGCACCTACTTTCTCACTTCCCTCACTCTGTTTTCTCTCCCTTACCCTGATTATGCTATCCTTTACACCTGCTTGTCACCAGCTGCACCTGATTAGTTTCTCCCTATTTAGTCCCTGCTCTTCGTTCACTCCCTTGCCAGTTCTTTCTAGCTTTTCTCAGGCCCGTTTGTTCCCTGATCAGTCTTCTCCTTGTATGAGCTGAAGGTTTAGAGGGACGGCCAGGTCTTGGTAGATTTGCAGTGGTCTGATACTCCTTCCATTTCAACATTATTGCTTGCACAGTGCTCCTTGGGATGTTTAAAGCTTGGGAAATCTTTTTGTATCCAAATCCGGCTTTAAACTTCTCTACAACAGTATCTCGGACCTGCCTGGTGTGTTCCTTGTTCTTCATGATGCTCTCTGTGCTTTAAACGGACCTCTGAGACTATCACAGTGCAGGTGCATTTATATGGAGACTTGATTCCACACAGGTGGATTCTATTTATCATCATTAGTCATTTAGGTCAACATTGGATCATTCAGAGATCCTCACTGAACTTCTGGAGAGAGTTTGCTGCACTGAAAGTAAAGGGGCTGAATAATTTTGCACGCCCAATTTTTCAGTTTTTTATTTGTTAAAAAAGTTTGAAATATCCAATCAATTTCGTTCCACTTCATGATTGTGTCCCACTTGTTGTTGAATCTTCACAAAAAATTGCAGTTTTATATCTTTATGTTTGAAGCCTGAAATGTGGCAAAAGGTCGCAAAGTTCAAGGGGGCCAAATACTTTCGCAAGGCACTGTATAGTGACTTTGAAGAAGAGGCTGACATTGATTATCATCTGGCTACACCTTCTGTGCAACAACCATCTGTAGAGCCTGAGGTAAGTGTGTGATGCTGTTGCAGTAAACTGAATGTGAGACACTTGCTTTGGGAGAGAGAGAGAAACTAGGTGCTAAGTATAATTTCTTATCTTTTCATTATTCTAGGTTGTGGCCAGCACCGGGCAACAGAAGCACTGTGGAGTGTGTGGACCCACAAAGGACAGAAAAACACAATATACATGCATCAAGTGCAAGACATACATATGCAACACACACTCAAGAAAACTCTGCCCCTCATGTGATGTGTAGGTTTGTGTGTGCCAAAGAAAGGCAAGAATGTTGTTCTAATGAGTACACTGCACAGGGAAGGCAAAGTCTGTGGCCAAAAACCACAGATCATGTGATGTATGGGTTTGTCTGTGTTCAATGGGGCTGTGTTGTGTAGACCAAAATGGTTTCTGTGTTCAGCTTATGCTGTGCACAATGTTTAAATGTCCTGAATGTTTGTAATTACTGAGGTTCAAATGAGTGATACCCATAATTCAAACAGATTGCAGTGTAAAGTGGGTTTTGGGTTGTCATGCTACTGTTCTGGATATCAGGTGCTTAGTTTTCAATGTTGCACTTTTAGAAAAACATGTTTGTGTAACCGGGTCACCATTTTATAACATATAATTACACAAAGTTGTTTATTAGGTTTAATCACTGTTTATCCATACCTGACATCCAGAGCCCAAGTCCTCCCTATATGTTGTGTATTGGGTTGCGACCTCCAGCTCCGCCTTGTTTCTTCTTCGTTTGCCCCATTGTCTGTCATATAAATACGATGTTGTGTCATACCCTCTTCCTTTTTGATATGTTCCACTGGGAAGAGGTCAGTTTATTATCTGTTGTAATCCTTTCATTTCTTGTGCCCACATCCTCATTTTTACTTCTTCTGCATAACCAATAACTGTTGATACTCATACATGTACTGTCATTACGCTGTTATGACATTTGCCGGTGCTAATTACTTAGCTTTGTTCCGACAACCTAACACACTAACATGATGTATTTTTTTTTATATAAATTGGGCTTTAGGTCCCACAGCACATGCTAGGTGCTGATTATTATTTCATGCTGTCAGGTATGTTATCGTAATATTTGCATCCTTTTGATATGTTCCACTGGGAAGAGATTGGGCTTGAGGTCCCACAGCACATGCTAGGTGCTGATTATTATTTCATGCTGTCAGGTATGTTATCGTAATATTTGCATCCTTTTGATATGTTCCACTGGGAAGAGATTGGGCTTGAGGTCCCACAGCACATGCTAGGTGCTGATTATTATTTCACGTTGTCAGATTAAACGGAGCACGCCTCCAAACGCAGTCCTGGTCCTTCAGCCACCACACACGTCCCAGTCAAAACACAATGCAGAAGTCCACCGGTCACACTTGGTGCCGTATCTACCCGTGGCATTGCTGTCCAGCGATCCTCTACGCTCTGCCGGCTGCGGTCCTGTGGTCCCACACTCTCCGCTCTGCTACCTCCCTGTGTCCTGGGTAGCATACCTAGGGTGCGGCTTTGCCCCGCTCCTTGTCTTTCAGGTTCCAGACTTGTGGTAGTCTCTCAGTGCATCTATTAAGGTTATGATGCCCAGGCAAACACAAGTTGTAACACATGAGGCACTCAGTGGCATATTAACTGATTTGGTAAAACAAATTAGGGACAATATAACAGCTAGTTTGAGCACCATGCACCAGCCCAGCCACGGCCAGCTGCCAACCTTCTGCTGATAGGTTGGCTTGGTCCTGTTGCCATGGTGACTCGTAATTTCTTCACTCCATTGTTCAGGGCTTTTTATAGTCGCGTGGCACGCGCCTAACTCTGAGTCAGACAACTCAGAGTTGATTAAACCAACTCTTTTCAGCTGTTCTGAAACCGAAAACTCCGAGTTTTCCAACTCTGAGTAAGTCAACTCAGAGTTCAGGTTTGAACTCTGAGTTTGTTGAACCGCCTTCTTGAAATAGGCCCAAGGAGTGAGTCCCAGTGTCCGCAGCCCGGTCTTCTTCTCATCATCTCCATCATTGACTGTGTACACTCCTATGCTCAACACCCGGTTCCATTGTTCCTCTGTTCATTTCTTGTCACTTGTACAGCACTGTAAATAAACTACACTGTCTGCACCAAAGTCAGCCACCTGGGTCCGTCTATTTTTGTGACTCGCTCACTGTTGTATTCGAGCAGTCCTTACATTTGTTAACTTGCCTGAAGTTTTACTAAAATACAAAGAAAAGGTTTCTAATGTTTTCACTGACCAACTTAATTGTATTTTGTAAATATAAACATTTAGAGTTTGGTGCCTGCAATACACTCAAAACTAATTGGGACAGAGGCATGTTTATCACCGTGTTACATCTCCTTTCCTTTTAATTACACTTTTTAATGGTTTGAGAACTGAAGAAAAAGCCCTATGATCAGCTGAGTTCTTATTCACTCTTGGAACAACCAAAAAGCCCTCTCCTTGGACTTTTGGTCAAGCTAGGCATGGCTGGCAGGGAGCAGCACAGCCGAAGCCCATGTGCCATTTATACTCTGGATATTTAGTCAGGGCTGCTTCCTCCTTGCCAGTCAGTTTTTGCTGTTCACACAACTGCTTTCTGGCCGACTTTCCACTTGAAGGTTTTGTTCCTGCAATCCCTGGTCTGCATTGTTTTCCTGTGAAACTCTAATGATTTGTGTCTCGCACCTGTTTGGCAGTTAGCTGTTCCTGTGTCAACTCAGCCTGATAGAGCTCCTCCGCTCAGCTAGCACCATGACAGAGTGGTCTACACTCTGCTGCCAAGTGCTCCTCGGCTCAACCAGCTTGACATCTCCCCATTTTTAATGGCCAGCCTGATGCCTCTTCTACTCAGCAACCCAGTAAGTCCTCTGTCTACATGCCTCCACCTCCAAGCTCTACTCAACACCACAAGCTTGACAACTCAGCAAGCCCTCTGCCAACTCGCCTCCACTCTGCCTGGTCTCCAAGCACAACTTAACACCACCAGCCTGACATCTTAGAGACCCAGTGTATACTCTGCCTGCCTGCCATCTCACTGCCCGGTTCTCCAGCAATACTCAACACTGCTTGCTTGGCATTTCCTAGTTCAGCAATCCAGCACCAGTCTTGAAAAGCTTGGCGCTGCTCTCCCTCTCCCCCCAGTACTACTCAACACAGCCAGCTGGTCTCCTGCCACCCAGCTCCACGTGCACCTAGTTCAGTGTCAATCTTCCCCACCTATCCGGTTACCTCTCCGCCAGTGCTGTGTGCTGTTCCTGGCCTGCCCAATTCTCCATCATTCTGCCTGTCCTGTCTCCTTAAAGCTGCCTGCCCAGTCGGCCGGCATGGAGATCCTGGCTCCTGCTATGCCTCCCTTCTGGTCAACCCCGCTTATAAGAACCCAGCTTTCTGGTCCGGTGGACTGGTCCGGGAATGCCTGAAAAGGTAGGGACAGTGAGGCTCCAACGTGCTGTCATATTACTGCCACAAAAAGAGTACATTGTGTGGGGTAAACCTCCTGTTCTGCTTCTCCAGGCTACCTCCACATCATCCTGCCCGGCTTTGGTGTCAACTCATCTTCCTTCCTGCACTGGCTCAGCACATCCGGTTTCATGGACCAGCCTTCCTTCTCTCGTTCCTGACACCTCCAGCATGAACTATAACTCATATCCCTGTCCCAAATAAACAATATTGTTTACCAGTGGTCCAAGTCCATATCTAACTGGAAACATGATGAGATTTGGGAGCTTCTGTCTCCACAGCTTAGCATTTCTCTTGTGGCCAGAACAATCTTGAATAGTTCAACAATTTACACTCATTTGCCTGGTGGTTCACCTGATCCAGTGCAGCTACTAACGGAATGCGGCCTTGGTGATGTTGACATAGAGGGCTGTGAAGTCTCTGATGAGTGGAAGAGGCGGCGGGCTGGCCTAG
>NW_018128144.1:1311506-1311825 GCF_001952655.1 Monopterus albus | reverse complement strand
GCTGCCCCACCAGGCTGATTGTCTTGCTGCCCTTGGTGGAAATGTCTTCTTCAGCACCATGGACCTGACTTCAGGGTTTTACAACATCCCTCTTCATGAGTCTGACAGACATTATACGGCCTTCACAACACCCCTTGGTCTCTACAAATACAATTGTCTTCCCCAAGGCCTTTGCAACAGTCCTGCATCCTTCATGCGGATGATGCTGAACATATTTGGCAATTTAAACTTCACCAGCCTTCTCTGCTACCTGGATGACCTGTTGGTGTTCGCACCTTGTGAAGAGTAGTCATTGAACCGCCTGAGAGTAATCTTCTCC
>NW_018128144.1:1301331-1306472 GCF_001952655.1 Monopterus albus | reverse complement strand
CCTGGTTTGATGGGGCCAACAGGACAACGTCATCTGCAAAAAGCAGAGACGAAATCCTGTGGTCCCCAAACCGGACTCCCTCCGGCCCCTGGCTGTGCCTAGAAATTCTGTCCATAAAAATAATGAACAGAACCGGTGACAAAGGGCAGCCCTGCCGGAGTCCAACACGCACTGGAAACAAGTCTGACTTACTACCAGCGATGCGAACCAAGCTCCTGCTCCGATCGTACAGGGACCGGGTGGCCCTTAGCAAAGGGCCCCGGACCCCGTACTCCCGGAGCACCCCCCAAAGGGCGCTGCGAGGGACACGGTTGAATGCCTTTTCCAGATCCACGAAACACATGTGGACTGGTTGGGCAAACTCCCATGAACCCTCCGCCACCCTGAAGAGGGTATAGAGCTGGTCCAGTGTTCCACGGCCAGGATGAAAACCGCATTGTTCCTCCTGAATCCGAGATTCGACTATCGGTCGAATTCTCCTCTCCAGTACCCTGGGATAGACTTTCCCAGGGAGGCTGAGGAGTGTGATCCCCCTGTAGTTGGAACACACCCTCCGGTCCCCCTTCTTGAAAAGAGGGACCACCACCCCGGTATGCCAGTCCAGAGGCACTGTCCCCGACCGCCGTGCGACGTTGCAGAGGCATGTCAACCAAGACAGCCCCACAACATCCAGAGACTTAAGGTACTGTAAGACTCAAATCTTACAGGAGTTTGAGTGAAGCTGATGCTCCCCTGATGACAATACTGGTTATGACCCAGTTGTGTTCTTATCTATCTGACCCTCATGAGGAGGGAGTGCAAGTCAGAGGTGCTGAGGTCAGTCATGCTTAGAGCAGTCAAGAGACAGCCATTGCAGCCAGTGAGGATGGAAGAAAGCAGACGGTGTCGAGGAGGTGACAGAGTGAAACTGCAAGGAAGTGAACTGAACTGATCAAAGGACAATGGACCCTGACATTATATTTTTATACATTCATATTGCACACAATTCATGCATAGCAGTTACTTAGTACTTTGTCATTCTTACATTCACTACTGAATTGTTTATGTCATTGAGTACTGTATTTTCATTTTATATGTATCTACGAGCAGAAGATTTTTGGTTCACGTTTGTATTCTCATATATAGGCGAGCTGGATTACAGCATTTGTAATAGGCAATACTTAACGTGTATACAAGTAGTTTAATCACATTATAAATGTTTGTGTTACAGTTATGTTATATTTTGAGTTCAGTTTCAAGATTTTCACTATGTCTGGTTTCTACAACCAGGTTCACTGCAGGCCTATTGGTTATCACCCAAAAAGCCTGGAGACTGTTCTCTGTTCCCTAACTACCAGATTACCTATGTAACTACTCTCTGCTTCAGAATAATTGTAATATTAAATGATTATTTAAATTGGGATGATTTGTCTGAATTAATTTAGTCTGTATCAGATTCTAGATACTACATCTGTATTTTCTTGTTCAGCTTGTACAGTATGACATGGCTGATGTCTTTAAGATACCACTATACTCATGAGTCTCAGCCACCTCTACTGTGGAGAAGTCATTCAACAGCATGAATCACACTAGCAAATTGCACTGTGAAACAAATACTGTGTCACAGTAGCAGTAATCATCTGAAATACATTTGACTGTGTCATCTGGTTTATAAGAAGCACAATGTTTAGCTTCCACTCACCATGGGCACTGTTAAGGTTGAAGACTGGATGGACCAACTTGCACCTCTGGGTGTCATAGTTGCCTTCCATCTTAAGTTTTTATATGCAAGCTTGCAGCTTTGACTTTTTAATAAGACAACCACATATTGTACAGTATAGCACAGTTGCCTGACCTTTTGTACTGAAGATTCAACTGGGAGAATTTCATGTTCACCTAACCAATGTCAGCAAAAAAAAAGACCTGTACTCTTTAATGCATATTTTACCCTGCAGGCAGAGTGATTGTAGGTCATGCAACATTAATCCCTGTGAACTTTGTGGGAGGCACTGAGAGCCAAGCTGGTGTTAGCTCCCTTACCTTGAGATAAACCTAACAGCTGAGACACTGATAGGCTATAAATGTAATGAACTACACACTATTTATTTTAAAGATACACAAAACAGTGTTTATGTCTTCCATCTCCTCTAAGAAAACTCCAGCTTCCAAACACCCAACATTTTATATGCAGTACATGAATGTGACTTTTGCATTCAGAACACTGAAAAACTTCACCTTTAAAGTGGTATGCCAGTGGATCCTGAAGCAGGCCAATTTTCAGGTGCTTAAGTCAGGTGCTGAGGTCAGTCATGCTTAGAGCAGTCGAGAGAGACATTGCAGCCAGTGAGGATGGAAAAAAACAGATGGTGTCAAGGAGGTGACAGAATGAAACTACAAGGGAAGCAAACTGATTGAAGGACAATGGACTTGGACATTATAATTTCATACATTCATACTGCACACAATTCATGCATAGCAGTTATTTAGTACTTTGTCATTCATACATTAATTACTTAATTGTTTACATCATTGAGTATTTTCATCTCATGTATGCATGAGCAGGGGATTTTTGGTCTGAGCTTGTATTATATACATATATAAGGGAGTTAGATTACAATATGTTTAATAGGCAATACTTGACATTTACACAAGCCACAGGGGTTGCAAGCCAGTGTCTTCTGCGCCAGGCCCAAGCCCGGATAACTCGAGAGGGTTGCGTCAGGAAGGCCATTAAAAACATGCCAAATTTAAAACATGCGAATCATCAGTGCGAATTCCATACCAGATTGGTCGAGGCCCGGGTTAACAACAATCGCCACCAGTGCTGTTGACCTACAGGGTGCTGGCGGAAATTGGACTACTGTTGGTCGAAGAAGGAGAGGAGGCAGAAGGATTCGTAGACAGAGAGAGAAGAGGAAAGGCAGGAGTATAGGTCTGAAAATAGGGACTCTTAACGTTGGCACAGTGACAGGGAAAAGTAGAGAGCTGGCGGACATGATGGAGCGAAGAAAGGTAGCTGTACTGTGTGTGCAGGAGACCACGTGGAAGGGTAGCAAAGTGCGTAGTATTAGAGGGGGATACAAACTGTTTTATTATGATGTGGATAGGAAGAGAAATGGGGTAGGAGTGATCCTGAAGGAGGAGCTTGTGAGGAATGTTTTAGAGGTGAAAAGAGTGTCAGACAGGGTAATCAGTTTGAAGTTGGAAGTTGAAAGGGTAATGTTGAATGTAATCAGTGGTTATGCTTCACAAGTAGGGTGTGAGAGATGGAGAGTAGTCCCAGAGGGGAGACAGTGGTGACTGGGGCAGACTTCAATGGGCATGCTGGTGAGGGGAACAAAGGTGATGAGGAGGTGATGGGCAGGTTTGGTGTTAAAGAAAGGAACCTAGAAGGACAGATGGTGGTGGACATATTCAAAGTCTAGTCATATGTGAAGCCATTATGGCGCCGGACTCAAAGAATCAGAGTTTCGGCAGGAACTCATCATCAAAGAGTCTCGGACCATTGTCTGTATTTCCATCTATCTTCGTGGGCAGGGACCGCCCTGGACAAAGGTTGGACTTACACATAACACTATTGGCCATAGGCATGAGCAGGTCAGCCTTTGCTCACGTCAGCTACTAAATATGCAAATCACATGGTGTGTGGGCATGTTGTATTGTCAGGCGACAGCTAGCAAAAAACGCGAATGTCTGGTCTTCTTCAAAGAGCAGACATCCTGCCTATAAAACCCCTAATAAACGAACAGTAGATACAGAACATTTAGTCAACTTCAAAGCACAGACTTCCTGCCTACACAAGCCCTAACAAATGAACAGTAAATACCGGACATTTGGTTAACTTCGAAGTGCAGACCTCCTACTGACACATTCTGTAACAGACAAACAGGAGATACTAAGCAGTTCTAACAGTCACCAGTGCAATAGTGAAACATATAAGTAAGGAATAAAAAAACAGGAAAAGAAACTTAAGTTCATATGGTTTAAATATTACAATTCCCCTTTTGACATGATTTTATCACGTCAACCAAAAACCGTGGAAAATTATAAGCTGTATTGGAGGGCTGACTTGAACTTCCAACATCCCAGGGACAGGGCCCCAGCTTGAACTAGATATCAGAGACAAATCAATCATCCAACCAAAGCGAGTATAAAGCCTGCTTTTGGAATCTCATTGCAATGTAAGCATGTCTTCACTGCTAGCATACTACACTGTATTGCCAAAAGCATCTGTCCACCTGCCTTCTCATGCAAATGAACATGAGTCACAACAGATTCTCAACCCTTAAATTGATGTTGACCCACCCTCTGCAGCTATAACAGCTTCAACTCCCCTGGGAAGGCTGTCCACGGAGTCCAGGAGTGTGTCAATGGGAATTTTAACCATTTCTCCAGAAGCACACCTGTGAGGTCAGGACTTTATGTTGAATTCTTTAGTTGAAAGCACGAGAAGTGAAGAAAGAAGAAAACTGTTTAAAATCAACAGAAATTTATTCAAAGTCTAGTCACATGTGAAGCCATTATGGCACCAAACTCAGAGAATCAGTTTCTGCAGGAACTCGTCATCAAAGAGCCTCGGACCATGGTCTGTATTTCCATCTATCTTCGTGGGTGGGGACCGCCCCGGACAAAGGCTGGACTTACACATATCTCAACACTATTGGCCATGGGCGTGAGCAGGTCAGCCTCTGCTCATGTCAGCTACTAAATATGCAAATCAAATGGTGTGTGGGCATGCTGTATTGTCAGGCGACAGCTAACAAAAAACACAAACATCTGGTCTTCTTCAAAGAATCTAGCCACAGGGGTTGCAAGCCAGTGACTTCTGTGCCGGTCCCAAGCTCGGATAAATAGAGAGGGTTGCGTCAGGAAGGGCATCCAGCATAAAAACATGCCAAATTTAAACATGTGACTCATCAGTGTGAATTCCATACCGGAGTGATCCTGAAGGAGGAGCTCGTGAGGAATGTTTTAGAGGTGAAAAGAGTGTCAGACAGGGTGATCAGTTTGAAGTTGGAAATTGAAGGGGTAATGTTGAATGTAGTCAGTGGTTATGCTCCACCAGTAGGGTGTTAGTTAGAAGAGAAGGAGAGATCCTGGAGTGAGTTAGATGAGGTGATGGAGAGTATTCCCAGAGGGGAGAGGGTGGGGGCAGACTTCAA
>NW_018128144.1:1300780-1301297 GCF_001952655.1 Monopterus albus | reverse complement strand
AGTGATCAGGGAGACAGGTAGGTGTGTCATCTGGAAGGAGGAAAGAAGATAAGGAAACATGGTGGTGGAACGAGGAAGTACAAGAGGAAGAGGTTAGCTAAAAAGGAGTGGGACGTAGAAAGGACTGAACACAGTAGACAGGATTACAAGAATTGCAGCGTAGAGTGAGGAGGTGATGGGCAAGTTTGGGGCTAAGGGAAGGAATTTAGAAGGACAGATGGTGGTGGACTTTGCTAAGAGGATGGAAATGGCTGTAGTTAACACCTATTTCCAGAAGAGGAAGGAACATAGAGTTACATATAAGAGTGGAGGTAGGAGTAGGCACGTAGACTACGTATATTCTATGTAGATGTTAGAATCTAACCTCTTTGTCAGAAATTATCCCAATTCTTTTGTTGGAAGCACGAGAAGTGACGACAGGAGAGGACTGTTTAAAATCAACAGAAAGTTTACTGAAAGTCTGATTACAAGAAAGTCTCACAGCGCTGGATTCAGACAGCCAGAGCTCCCGCAGGAA
>NW_018128144.1:1285670-1295608 GCF_001952655.1 Monopterus albus | reverse complement strand
GAATACATGTGTATGAATGAGAGGGAGGGAAGTGGAACAATGTGTGAGGAGTGTTGTGTGACAGAAGAGTGTCAGCAAGAATCCAAGGAAAGGTGTACAAGACAGTAGTGAGACCAGCTATGCTGTATGGGTTAGAGACTGTAGCAGTGAGGAAAAGACAAGAGGCAGAGATGGAGGTAGCAGAGATGAGGATGTTGAGGTTCTCTTTAGGAGTGACCAGGATGGACAGGATTAGGAATGAGCACATCAGAGGGACAGCTCAGGTTGGCTGTTTTGGGGACAAGGTCAGAGAGGCCAGATTGAGATGGTTTGGACATGTGCAGAGGAGGGATAGTGGTTATATTGGTAGAAGGATGTTGGAGATGGAGCTGCCAGGCAAGAGGTCAAGAGGAAGGCCAAAGAGGAGATATATGGATGTGCTAAAAGAGGACATGAAGTTAATTGGGGTGAGAGTAGAGGATGCCGAGGATAGTTAGGTGGAAACTGATGATTCACTGTGGCGACCCCTAATGGGAACAGCTGAAAGAAGATGAACATCTGGCCTTCTTCAAAGAGCAGACATCCTGCCTATAAAAGCCCTAATAAACGAACAGTAGATACAGAACACTTAGTGAACTTCAAAGTGCAGACTTCCTGCGTACACAAGCCCTAACAAATGAACAGTAAGTACCGGACATTTGGTAAACTTTGAAGCGCAGACCTCCTGCAGACACATTCTGTAACAGACAAACAGGAGATACTAAGCAGTTCTGTGGCGTGAACAGACTTCGATGCAAGCATTTATTAGGGCTATATAGACTATGTACAAGTGACGTGAATAAGTGGCGGGGGGGGAGGTCTAGCTGCGGAATGCTAGAGTCACTCACTGACTGGCTGGTGGAGCTGGAAAAGGCATTGTTGTCTGTGGTTCTTTTTATCATGCTAACTCTGAGAGACGAAGCAGTCCAAGTAACTTCAAAACAGTGCTGATTTATTCAATGAACACAGGTAAAAAATTAACATTACATGCTCAGGTATCTTGCACCTCCAACATGCACGCAGGCAGCTGAAAGATGAAAGACCCTGAACCACAACAGGCCTATACATTATATCACTTCGAGCTAACCCCATTCTACTCAGAGACGCCAAACCATGACATCTCCCAGGGCCAGCTTTGCAGCTGGCCAGGGCAGTAGTCAAAGCATGAAGAAAAATCAATCTGTTGATTATGTGGTGTGTAGCTAAAAACATTCTAACACGAACTCTAGTGACATGTCCTGACATTAAACATAAGAAAATATTATGGCTATGGCTACAGTTATACACGTCATAATAATAATATTAAACATCCTGTCTTCTAACAGTCATCAACTTTCTATCTAGTTATCCTTGACCATATGCAACCCGCTGCAACTCATAAGAATGCCTAAGCATTTAACAGTCTGAGCTAGACCTCCTGTCTACTCTAAACATTTCTAATACATCAAGTATCTAACCAATATCTATCTGACTAAAAATACCTAACAGCATGGAGGAACGATCCGGAGGTAGCAATCCGTGGAGTGGACATAAAGGGAAACAGGGTAGGATAAAATGAGGAAAAAGGCAAGGGTAGAGGCCATACAAAAAGGCAGAGTAGTCCAAAAAAAAAATGTGGCGCTGGTAGTTGGCCCAAGAACTAAGGTGAACTGGCAAGGAGAGTCATGTGAGTAGGGTATAAGTAGAGTCAGGTGAACGGCTAAGTGAGTGCAGCTGGTGTTGATTGAGGAAATGTGTGGAATGTGCATGAACAGAAACCAAAACAAAGAGAGGAAGGTGAGAGAAGCAGGTGCAGCCAAGCAAACCTGACATTTATTGCACATGTTGAAGGACCTAAGCCTCCTCAGAAAATAGAGGTGGCTCTGCCCTGTAATGTAGGGGGCATCTGTGTTTGCTGACTAGTCCAGTTTATTGTCCTGGTGCAGACCAAGGTACTCGTATATCTGAACCACCTCCACAGTGGCTCCCTCAATGGATACTGTGAGGGAGGTCTTGACCGGTGGAAAACAATGGCCATCTCCTTAGTCTTGGATGTGTTTAGTTAGAGAAGGTTAGACCAACACCAGCCCATGAAATCTTCACCAGGCCTCCCAAAATCTTCACTCGCCCTGCTGTCCCTCCCTGTTACACCCCACAATGGCTGTGTCCTCTGAGAACTTCTGCATTTGGCACAACTCTGAGTTGTACTTGAAATCGGAGGTGTACAGATCAATAGGACAGAGGAGAGCACAGCCCCCTGAGGAGCTCCTATGCTGCTGACCACAGTTTCAGATGTAAATATATTGGTTTAAGCCTTCAAAATATCACATATCATCAGCTCCAGTCACACTCTAACACACCAACTCACTCTGCATCTCTGGCTGCAAACCAAACATCTTCCAGTGTGGTGGCCAAGGTCTGATGTGAACTAAATTAATTCAAGCAAATCATCGCAATTCCAATGATTATTTATTATTACAATAATTCTGTGCAGGTCAATAATTTGGAAGATAGTTCAACAGTCTGAAAGATAGGGAATGGAATCACCATTTCTGCAGAGAAATAAAGGCATTAGATAAGAAGGATTGTCAAAGAGTCAGTCAGTCATTTTTGGCAATACAGTCAAGTCAGTCCAGAGTCAGGTCCGTCAATAATATTTGGATTTTATAAGCTTTAGTTACTTTTTATACCTTGATTTTCCTTGCTTATATATATTACAACTGTATTGATAATTGTCAAGAACTGCTGAGCAGGAACTGTCTGCTAGAACTTTGTGGAGAAATAATGTCTGCATCTTTAATTAACCAGACGGCCTGTGTTGCATCTTTATATAGGCCTGCTTAGCATTTCACAAGTTCTGCTTTGTCATGTAACAGTCTGCAGAGATAGGAGGCCTACATCTTGAGATGATTACTTGGCCTATTTAGCATTTTCACAAGGCCTGCTTTGTCCTGTAATAGCCTAGACAGACAGTGTCTGCGGCCGCAGACAACCAATTGTTCAGTATTCATTGTTAGCTACCGCCTGAAATCACAAAATTCACACACCTGGCTTCTAGCACAGTTCAGTAAACTGGCATGGGCAGAGGTTGGCCTGACGTCATTTCTCATACCCAACTCTTAAGCTTCCCATTTAAGGGAAGCTGCTCTCTAGATGTTTACTCACAAGATGAACCCATAAACTAAACAAAGAGGACACGAACCAGAATGTTCTCACTTGGACAATCTACCAGTACATAGTTCCCATGGTCTCCATGCACAAACATCTTCAAACATTTCAGAGAAACAGATCTTGCAGGATTATGTAAATGCTTAACTCACCCTTACATAACTATCAGCTATTACCTACTGCAGATAGTATCTATATGTAATTTACACACCCCTACTATATTTTATTACATATTACATTTGAACTTGTAACTTGTTTGTTTTTAGCCACTACACCAGTCAGGTCATGTGAACATTTTTTTAGCAGCACATTGATGGGTGGTTCATGCTCTGGCCTCCAGGAGGCAGTACTCTACAGGTCTGACTCATCTATTACTGTGTGCACTAACAGGACTGAAAAAAGAAGGCTTCTGTTTGAAGAAAATGTTTGCACTAGAGTGTAGTTTGTCCACTGTAATACCCCAGTTCTTTTATTGGACAGATCTGAATAACGAAGGAGTCTGTCTTCATTTTAGTGCTGATTTATTTTAAATCACAATTAAAGATTACAGAACACAACCCGGGTGGCTCCCTGCTCCAGACAAGCTGCTGGAAGAAAGGAGTTCCCGGAAACACAGAGCCTAATACATTTATAAGTTTTTGGGCTAACCCCTTACACAGACAGATATAAAAACATCACGAGTTGGAGACAGTCCGGTGTCTCCTTCTCTTATCTAGAGCTCCAGCTGCATGGTGCCGCTGGCCATAACAAAATGAAGAATTCCATGTGTGTGTGTTGTCATGTGGCGCGTAACTAAAACATTCTCTCAGACATAATTCTAACACAGGATTAATACAAGAAAACAATTGGTGTCAAGGCACACTTTTCAGAATCAGCATTGTCTTCTAACCTTGAAGCAAAGCAGACTGGAGCAGACTTTGAATCTTACTAAACTGCATTACTAACACATTAAAGTCTAACACATTAATGTCTAATAATAATCTGACTGATTTATTAATTTCTAACACCACTTATTAATTTTTTAAATAATTTTTGTCCCCTTGTCTATCTCTATAGCCAATTCATACATGCAGGAGAACCCTGAAATTATCTAGTCATTACGTGGAGGAGCTGTATGTGAGAATGTTGACCTGGACATTAAGCATACTTTACCATGCCAGCTTCATAACACAAAGTCCACATAAGCTTCAAGTGAACACATGTGAAAGGGCAGCTCTGGACAAAGTCTGGAACTGATTCCACAGACACTATTCGGGGTTCATCGGTGAAAATAGCATGTTCCAGTCCTGTGATAGCCTGGCAACCTGCCCATAGCGTAACTCACTTTTTTTCTAAAGACATTTGAGGAAAATCTCCAGCCCCCCATGGCCCCATTAAGGATAACGTCCGTCATTTTCTATATTTAGAGTATCTTTAACACTCCTCATAAAGAGACTAAAAGCAATAATGAATTGCCTCTACTCATGGTTACAGTCTGTCAGTCTCCAACCTGGATTAGTTTATTCATTTGTGCCTTAAGGGCAACACACACTGCGTGTGTTGGTTTGATGCATGTCACATGACATGACACAATGCCTGTAACACACACCAGGAGTACTGTAAATTCAGTGTGCTGCTATTGAAATGGGTAAGTGTTTCACTGTTTTATGCCAGGCAAATAGGACAATAGTGTATCTTGATGCAGCATGCTTCAGCCCAAGATGATACATCACCAGTTCATCACCGGTGTGAAGGCCGACATTGAAAATAATGGGTGCAAGTGTTTTGTCATGCATCACAAGCCACCAGAGTGTGTTGCGCTATAGACATCTATTTTTGTCCAAAAATGATTATAAACATATCAGTGAAACACACTGGTGCTCCAGGATAATCCAGGTTAGAGACTGACAGGCATTAACTGTGAGTAGAGGCAATTCATTGTTGGTTTTAATCTCTGTATGGAGACTGCTGAAAATACTATTAATATAGAAACTGCACAGTGTAGTGGTTAAAAATAAACAAGGTTCCAGAGGTAATATGTAATACAACAGTATGTACTTCATATATAGATATTATTTGTAATAGTTATGTAAGGCTGAGCTAAGTGTTTACGGAAGCTTGATCTGTTTCTTGCTCAAGCAAAAATATCTTGGGCTGTGTCCCCCTTGTTTAACTTATGGGTCAACATCCCGAGTGACTTCCTCCTTAGATGTCCTGTTTTTGAAGTACATCTCAGGGTGTTGTCTCCCGAAACTGGAGACAGGAAGCTAAGTTCAGAAATTGACATAACAACATTAGGAAAGCTGTGGATAAAAGAGTGAGCCTGAAGGAGAAGAAGAGAGGATGACAATGCTAACCGTAAAAAGTGTACCACAGACCCGGCCCCGGAGGGCCGGGGGGAACAAACTCAGGACTATGGACTCTGACTGACGGTACCTCGCGACCAACAACAACTGACTGGACTGACTGGCGCTTTTGACAATCTTCTTATTTAACACTTTATCTATCTCACGGCAGGAGGAGTGATTCTGGTCTCTGTTCTCTGTTCCCTAACTATCAGATTATCTGTTTAACTACTACTCTATTCAGGAATAATTGTAATATTAAATGATCATTTAAATTGGGATGATTTGTCTGAATTAATTTAGTCGGCATCACACTCTAGCCACGACAAAAGCCAATATTCTTTAAGGATAAACAGGTATAGCTAATGGACAGATGGATTTTTTTTATCACCTCAGTTTTTTTGTCTTCTCTTAAGATCTTTTACTCTGCTTTAATTTACTATTTCACATTAGTGTTTTCATGTGTGTTTGCATGCCTGCGCACAGTTCATCATTTTCAACATCTTATAAATTGGTGGCTTGAGTAGCTAGAGGATAGGTTTTAAGGTTTTTTCCCTAAACAAAAAGTATTAATTTTGGTGTCTGCCTCTGCTAAGCAGAATGAGATAGGATCTTCTGCTGCAGAGAGAAAATATTATCTGCCAGACTCAGGATAAAGAATGAGGCAGCAGTGGAGGAGGATACTGTGGGAGACAGATGAGGATGTGGTGGGTGCAATGTAGGTTTGCAAGGATGAAGGTTTGGGGGGTGGGGGGGACACCATTTATGACACCATTAAGCAGCCAATGAGGCAGCAGATCTCAGACTTTTGGGATCCCCAGATGCATCTCTTTTTTTCCCACACATTCCTCTGTTTTCTTGCTGCAGTCTGTTTCTTTGGTTTACACTACAATGTTCCCATGAGAGCAGGTTTTCAGTATGCAGTACCTGGCAACACATTCCTCTATCTATCCTCCCCCATTATGGGGTAATGAATCAAACACAAGAGACTCACAGTGCTGGTCTTTCAAAATATTGACTGAGACTTGCTGATCAAACCACAGTGAATGACTTACAAAATAAAAGATCAAGAGTGAACATGTTGCTTGGATAAAGTCATTGTTTCTTTCTTAAATTTGTGACTGAGGCAGTGTTAATTTCATCAGTGAAAACTGACAAAAAATAGTTATTTCAGACTAAAACTAAATAAAAATTAACATGATAACAAGAACAGTAAATGTTTCAAATGTTTTGTCAATTAATAATAATGAAATGATAATGTGACTGGATACCTTGATCTATCCATCCATTACTTATACCACCTATTCCTGAATAGGGTCATGGGGGGCTGGAGCCAATCCCAGCTGACACTAGGTGAGAGTCAGGGTTCACCCTGGACAGGTCGCCAGCCTATCACATGGCTGACATGTAGACAAACCACACATGCTCATACTCACTCCTACGGGCAATTTAGACTTACCGGTAAACCTAAGATGCATGTCTTTGGACTGTGGGAGGAAGCCGGAGTACCCGGAGAGAACCCACGCAGGCACATGTAAGCTCCGCTTGGACCTGGAACCTTTTTGTTGTGAGATGACAGTGCTACCACCATGCTGTTGTGCCTCCCAGGAAACCTTGATAAACCTGGGAATTCATTTTTTCTCTCCACAGTGGCAAGCGCTCCAAGCCTAGAGGCAGCAAAACAGCCCTTCCACTGTACTTCACTGTTGGGATGTTTTCATGCTGGTGTAGCAGATGAATAGGCAGTGTGAACATTCTCAAAACCTTACAGTGCATATTATTTTATTTTGGGGTGTTAATGTCCACTTTTATTGTTAAGATCTCCATGTAATGCATTCAGTTCTTTGTTTCATGTCATATTGTTCAATATTTTTGCATAGATGTGTTGCCTTGAATGGTTTTGTTGGTCAGGAGCTTTTATTTTGAAGGCCATTGCCCCGTTATGTAGTTTCCTGTTTTTTCGCGGTCCTCCTCAGTTACTGTGGAAAGCTGAGGAGAGGTGAGGTGTATACTGTGTTCTCGTAATTTTAAGTGTTTTATTTCCATAAAAAAAAGAAAAACCCACACTTTACTGTTCAGACTGTTATGGTACAGAGCTATTGTTCTCTATTGCATTCTTGCTAAGTGTGTGAAAATCGTTCTGTCCTGTGTGAAGTACACCACTTTATTAACGTGCAAACTAGCGCTGGTTGCAATGTTTTAGCTAGGTTGAAGCGCATCGAAGGTCTCACATGGAGTCTGTTGTCACCTTTTTTTTGCCCTTCAGATGTGCAACAGGGAGACCCAATAAGTGGATGTACTGGTTCAATTGTGTTTCACACAGAGAATAAACTCTCCTGTGGATGACAAACCCCTGTCTACGATTCATCACTAAAGACACAACGCAGAGATTTTACTTGATGGCCGCGTAGAGATGAGACTGGCTACACTGGTATGGCTGTTTTCTTCCAAAACAGTTCTACCTTTGTTTCATCTGTACACAAGACATTTTCCCAGTAGAGTTGTGGAGTGTAAAGGTGGTCTTTGGCAAACCTCAGGCATGCTGCATTGTTGTTTTTGGACAGCAATGAGTTCCTCCATGGTGTCCTGCCAAGGATACCCTGCCTGTTCAGTATTTTTCAGTGTTACTCTAGAGTTGTTCTTTACCCCACTGAGCGTTTTGTGTTGTGCCTTTGGATGATCTTTGCTGGGTGCCCACTTCTATGGAGAGTAGCCACATAACCATTTCCATTTATAGACAATATGTCTAACTGTGGTCTGATATCTAAAAAGTCTTTGGAATGACTCTGCAACCTTTACCAGCTACACGCAAATCAACAACTCTTGATACTAGCTCTTCTGAGGTGTAGCTCACATCAGCTGATGCTGCTTGTGGACAGCACACTGACACTGTTTGAATGTTTTAATAAGTCAAGATTGTTCTAAATCACACCTCCGTTCTTGTTTTATTGATGGGACTCCAGGTTTGCTAACACCTGGCTCCAGTTTCTGTTTAGTGACATCAGAAGCCTGGTGTTGTCAGGTCTTTTTCCACCATCACTTTCTATGTTTATTGAGTGTGATCATTAAAGACATGAAAGATCATGTCTGTTTATGCTTTATCAGCTTAGAAATATTGTGTTTGTTGATATTTGTGACTTTGATAAAGATCTGATCACATTTCATGACCGATTTATTCAGAAAACCAAGATATTGCCACAGTCCCATTACTTGTTCTTGCTACTGTAAGTGTAAAATTTAGGCGTGTCTAAAATCTCAGTACAGAGTAAACTTGTCAGGATTCCCTGGAGTTCCTGTCCCATTTGACCCTTAAGTCTCCAGTTTTACTGCTACCTTCACACACAATTATAATTGCGGGAACTGCTGCAGAACCCCAGCATCAAGGGGCTACATGTTTACCTCTAAATGGCTGAAAATGTTAAATATTTATTAGGGCTGCCAACACTAACATGTTAGTACATGCAATTAATTTAGAAATTTTAACATGTTACTATGTCTTAGCTCATCTGACCAAGTTCGACCCCAAATTTTTCCCATAATTGCAGCATGGATGGTTACCTGTCCAGTGTGTGAGAAAAGACACATCAAACATGAATAATATGATGACTGAGGAGACATCACCCAGTATGTTGAGTGGCAAGATTCATTATAAAAAGCTTCCAGTTGGAAGTTTGGATAAAACCAAAGTAGTGTGCACATATTATGAGTGCAAATGGGTGAACAGGAAATGGTGTAAAGCACTTTGAGTGCACTTCAATGCGTAGAAAGGCATTACATAAGTATGACAATTTACCCTTCCCTCTACCATTGCATGGCAACTTTGAAGTACCATCTTTTTTTGCTGATGTTAGCAAACATGCTCCGTTTAATGTAGTTCACTATTTTTATGGCATCTTTCAGTGTTGTATCAAGCACTGGCACCATATCCTTAGACACAAGTGCTTCTCGGTGAAAAAAGCAGTGATTCCACGTCACATTAGTCACTCTCTTTGGGATTTTTTTCACAACTCCTAAGTTTTTTCCCACAATTGTCCCAGCGCAGTCCCACAGAGTCCAAAAACAAATTGTAGTGTCTGATAGACTTGAGTAAAGACACTGGGTATATTCCGAACAGTCTATTTAATTGAACACTTTAGCACAGCAGCAGTACAACACTTGTGTCTTCAGTAACACCATCTTGGAACTCTTCTTTGCACATCTTTTATCAACACTTGTACAGCGGCCTCTCTGGCAGTACACTATAGAAGTAAGTATCAGGACACAACATATCCTCTCTCTGTAAACTAAATTCTCCCATGAGTACGAAGTAACAGTAACAATATTCCTTCTGTAATAAAGTAAGTAGTAGTTAGAATAACAACGGCAATAGCATGCATTAACCACATATAACAGTATCAAAATAACAACTGTATCCAAATGTACATAAGGATAATTTTCTTTCTATTCTTT
>NW_018128144.1:1284656-1284840 GCF_001952655.1 Monopterus albus | reverse complement strand
TCATTTCCAGCCACCAGTAAAGATCTCGCAGCCGTTGTTTTGTGCAAACAATTCCTTGGTGTCCCTCATGCGCTAGCATGATCAAAGTATGAAGCAAAATTATAGGAACTATAAGCCTCGAACCTCTGAGAACATAATTATCCTTCACTGAAAGTTAATCTCTGATCTTATGATATGGCAAAAG
>NW_018128144.1:1263098-1266702 GCF_001952655.1 Monopterus albus | reverse complement strand
ACTGTATTCTATGCACATATAAGGAATAGCTGAAATATTAGCATCTTCTTCTTTTGCACTTATAAGGAATATAACTTGCACTCAGAATAAAGCATCAGCACTGTTTTATATAAGAGTACTAATAAGGAATGTGGCCTTCAACTCAGTTGTGGTGTGTGTGCTCACTTCAATATTGAGATGTACTTTGGGGAGTTGTGCCTAGCACAGCTCCAATCCAAAGGAGTCAAAAAAGTAAATGATTGAACACAGTGGGATATAAAGCTGTCTGGAACACTCCACTGTTTTATATTAAATGAACTTATAAGGACAAGTTTTGATTTTCTCAGCATTACAGGATGTTCACTATACCATTATGTGTGTGTGTGTGTATTTCTTATCACAGGAATGTATTTTAGTTTTAGGGAGGCATACAAGGTGCAGCTGCATGTCATGGGTAAAGAGCTGTGTGTTGTGGGAGAGAACTATGGCTAGCATTGATTGATTTCAACTGCAGGATGAGACAATGTGTAGGGGAGGGGGATACCAGCATAAAACACAAGCTTCTAGGTACTTTCAGATCAGATCATCTTCCCTGCTGCTTGACGCGTCTGTGAAATAAAGGTAATTGTGCACTTTGATATTTGGTGTGTGACTGAAATTCTTTCCACTGATCTGGACTTGAGAAGAAGTCTGAGACTTCACACAGTACACTATAGAAGTAAGTATCAGGACACAACACAAATCAATAGTGTTGAAAATGTCCTCTGCCTTTGTAGATGTGGGGAGGTCTCGGCTGCATAGAAACTGCTCCTGTATGTCACCATCCCACACGTGTCTCACATAAACAAGCAAAATGGCATGATTAGCAATACCTGTCGACTCATCCATCTGCAATGCATAGTAAGCGCTGGCCTGAATCCGCACTGAGGTCTGTTGTTTTATGTTGGCTGACATGTCTTCAATGCATCGCATTATGGTGTCATTAGATAGTGGTATGTTCTTCAACTTGTCCGCTGCAGACTGGCCTAATACCTCTCTGACCGTGTCCAGGGCTGCAGGTAAGATGAGCTCCTCTTCTATTGTATGTGGCTTCTTGGCCTTTGCTATATGTTGAGCTACGAGGTATGAGGCCTGTAGTGCCTGCTCTGATTTGGACCACGAGGACAGCAGTGTCTTCTGGGTGGTCCTCAGGTCCCGAAGTAGTCTTTGAAAGTATTTGACTTGGTTTGTCTTTGTATGTGGCAGGTTTTGTTTCTAAATGGCGTTTTAACTTGGACGGCTTCATACTTTCTTGTGCCAGTACGTCACTGCATATCACATATTGAGGCTTATGTCCTTTTCTATCATCTATGTAAGTAAATCCATACTTAACATAGTCCGAATCATATTTTTGCTTCACTATCTTCTTAACAAGTGGACCTATCTTCAGTGAGTGTACACTTTGTGGGGTCCAATGGGAAAATTTTCACATCTTAGTAAGTTCAGCATACTTTCAATTACAGTAGAAAAGCCATTCAGGTATCAAAATGTTCAGCTCTTCAAGGCCATTCCTACTTTATTGCATCTCATCCTTCAGATTATTCAGCAAAGAACTTCAGCCATTTCTTCTCATCTTTCAGCTGTTTCAGCAATTGATTTCAGGCATTTTCAGGACGATCTTTCAGCTTATTAGCATCCACACGCATTTACGACAGGAAATGTATTTCTCTAGTTTCAAAATAAAATTCTGTAACAAATACACTCAGAATTTATAGAAGCGCACATGTAGGGGGACTTCAAATCCTATTTGAAGCAACTGGGTAAAGGATAAATGTAAATACAGTAAGTTTGTTATTCACGTCGGTGCTAATGACTCCCGACTTTGCCAGTCAGTCCATTATTAGACTCAGCTTTTCTCAAACTGTAAATAAACCCACTCACAGTTTTAATCGCACCCTTGATTTTGTTCTGACATATGGCATCAAAACTGAACACTTAATAGCTTGTCTGACCATTTTCTAATAACCTTTGAATTTATATTAATGGATTATACATGATGTGGGGAAAATTTCCATTATGGTAGATGTCTATCTGACAGTGCTGTTAAACATAAGGAAATAATTCCATTCATATTTACAGTACTTCAGTGCCATGTGGCAACACAATGGAAGGCAGACATCTTAACTTTACTCCCACACACGTCGATAATCTTGTTGATAGTGCTGCAGCCTCCCTGTGTACAACACTTGATACTGTTGCCCCTCTGAAAAAGAAGGCAATGAAACAGCGGAGATGAGTCCTGTGGTACAGCTCACAGCTCTGCTCCCTAAAGCAGGCATCACAAAAACTGGTAAGGAGGTGGTGCTTCACTAAGTCAGAAGAGTTTTTCTTAGCCTGGAAAGATAGTTTAAGACATGCTTGAAATTTGACCAATTGATCTGTGTCATCTGGCTTCATAGATAAATATAATTGTGTATCATTTGTGTAGCAATGAGCCGTTCCTGGTAGGCTAGTGGTTAAGGCCTGGGTTCGAGTCAGGGTTGCGTCAGGAAGAGCATCCAGCGTAAAACACGTGTCAAATGTCAACATGCGAGTCGTCAGTGTGACGATTCGCTGTGGCGACCCCTAAACGGGAAAAGCCAAAAGTGACTTTCTTTCTTCTTTCTTATCTGTGGAGCAATGAAAACTTATGCTGTGTTTCTTGATAATATTGCCTAAAGAGAGCATGTATAAAATGAAGACATGAAGAGAACTGGACATAGCACAGAGCCCTGTGGAATGCCATGACTAACTTTAGTCTACATAGAAGAGTCATCATTAACATGAACAAACAGGAATCTTTCTGATTTGAACCAACTTAGTGCTGTTCCTTTAATCCCAATAACATGTTCTAGGCTCTGTAATAAGATTGATTGATTGATTTTATTCTTTCAAGCATGTAAAGATAGTCGATATGTCAACACACATTATTTCACACATATCCACAAATGCTAATCCATTATCAATTTGCTTATACCTAGTACATGCTTGAACGGAGTAGGAAAAAGTCAGACTTATCTAGTCCTACCCCATAACATCATCTTACCATCATTGGTTTGCAAGCAGTATCTCTACATAAATAATTTTGTTCTACACCACACAAGTAATATACTAAAACATTTTTACAGATTGTTAACATTCTTACATAATTACATTCTTAAATAATTGTCTTCTAAAACACACAAGTAATATACTAAAGAATTATTACATAGTGTTAACAGTCTTACACCACACCAACAATGCTCCACCTAATTAATCATTAAACCTTTTTTTGCATATATCTTGATTGACACATACCTTTATATTTATGTTTAAACTCGTCAATTCTATTACTATTTTTTATGTCTACAATTAAATTATTCCATAGTTTTACCCCACTTATGGAAATACAGAATCTTTTTTTGGTTGTATGTATAGCATGAATTTTTAAATTTAACTGACCCCTAAAATTATATCCCCCTTCCCTTTCATTAAATAGTTTTTGAATTCCACCAGGTAATAAATTGTTCCTGGCTTTATACATAAACACAGCAGTCTTGTATCCCACTAAATCAAAACATTTTAACAATTTAGACTGTATGAAAGCTACATTGGTGTGATCCCTATA
>NW_018128144.1:1256775-1261126 GCF_001952655.1 Monopterus albus | reverse complement strand
TTGCTTTCAATATCATTGGTAAATATATTATCTATTAGTGTCGCTTGCTGGGTTGTTAATCTACTTGGTTTTGTAATTTTTGGGTATAAACTGCATCTATATAATGTGTTAATAATAAACTCCTCAGTTCCTGAGTGCTTGTTAGGATTTAACAAATCTATGTTGAAGTCATCACATATGAACATTAATTTATGACTTATTGTCGAGTAATTCTCCTCCATCCAGTCATTAAATTTTTCTATGCTGGCTCCAGGTGCTCTATAAATACAGCTTATTACAACATCTTTCTTTTTTCCAAAAGTAATTTAACCGTCACACATTCAAGAAGATTCTCCACCACCCTAGACGTATTCTCCACTCTCTTATAACAAAAAGTTTTATCTATGTACAAGGCCACACCACCTCCCATCTTTATCTCTCTGTTTGTACATACCAAGTCGTACCCATCAAGGTCAAAATCCATTCCCCTTACATTATTAATCCAAGTTTCAGAAATAGCAATTATATTAAAAGAATGTTTTAGACTACCAAAATACTGTTTTATACTCTGAAAATTAGCGTATAGACTTCTGCTATTAAAGTGAATTAGTGATCATTTGTTTTCAGTCTTGACATTGCTGTTAAACTGCTCATCCGTGCAATACTTGCAGTTATTTTCAGAGTTCTTGAAAAAAAAATTTTCTGGGTCAAAATCATTGTCCGGTTCATGATAATGAATTTCAGTGTCTCCATATGCATTCAGTTCCAGATCTGTGATCAATGGTGTCAAAAGCAGCACTGATATCTAAGAGGATAAGTATAGAGAGGAGTCCTTTATCTGAGGTTAGGTCTATATGAAATATGCTAATTAAAATTAAAACACAAAATAAAAAAGGATAAATATGTAACTTTTTCAGCAGTTTAGAGGTAGTGGTATGGACTCTTGATGCAGGGCTGCTGTAGCACCCCCAACACCCCTACTTCCATGTCAGGTTTGCCCGGCTGCACCTTCCTCTCTTCCCTTCCTCACTCTAGTCTGCTCCCTTGTACTGATTGCACTATTCAACACACCTGCCCCGCTTCCCTGATTATTCACCAGCTGCGTCTCGTTAGTTTCTCTCCGTACTTATACACTGCTCACTGTTCACTCCCCTGCCAGTTCAATCTTTGTCCTCAGGTACGTGTGCTTGTTGTTTTTGTGCTAGTATGCCAGTTACAAGTCTTCTATGTTATTCACACCTCTTTTCGTCCTACTGTTCCTTTCCTCCTCTACGGACCGCTCCTTTCGACCCAGGATCATCTCAGCCCTGCCAGCCTCCACTACACAGGTCAATGCACAGTCTCCTTTAACTGTTTGTACATGCTCCTGTCTCCTCAGCCACCATCATCCCTACCTCGACCAGCCCAGGAGTGATCCCAGCGTCCGCAGCCCGGTCCAGTATCATCCACTATACCACTGACTGTTTTGCATCTGCTGATCAACACCCGGTTACCCCTACCTACATCACATCTCTATTATTGCACTGTAGCACTGTACATAAATGTCACTGCTTGCACCGAAGCCAGCCACCTGGGTCCGTCTTTTTTCCTGTTCGCTCGTCTCTGTGTTCGAGCTACCCTAACACTCCAGTGATTATTAACTAATGTTCAGATATTCTCTTTCTTCTGATGTCACTGAAAAACTGCATTTGAAAAGCTCAAAAACTAAGCTAAACTAAACTTTCCGAGCACTGTTCTACAGCAAATCTTCCTTTCAACACCTGGACATTTTTTATTGGACCTATTTTTCATCAAATATATAGTGACCAATGCGAAGATTTTCATTAAATATGATGTGAATAATGCCCAGGGAATTGTCTCATCATTTAATTTTTGTTACCAGCTGACTAAAGTTTCCATTTGTGCAAAAGGTGTGTGTAAATTTAGTGGCAACGGAATTGCAGAATATTTTATTAGGCCATTACAGTTCCTCTTGCACCACACTCTGGCAAACTAGTCGTAAACACTGGCACTCGAGCAGTCTAATAAAACTGGAAAGGATAGTTGGCACATTGCTACTTCGACATTGGGGGAGAAAAAAATTATTTTTTTATTAATGCTTCTTATATTACTTCACCGAGTATTATTCATTTAACCAAAACTGCCTTTCAGATCCCAGTTTGTTTGATTGTTTCATGTCAAGATTTTTTATTTATTTATAAGCAGACAGTCTAGGCATATAGGAGTTCTTGTGCAGCTCTCCTTTGGAGTCAGGTAAGGAGTCAAAACCCAGAAAGAACAGTCTTACAATAAAAAGTAACATAAAGGCAACAAAGCATTAGAAACCGCAATACACAAAAATAGGGTAACAGTATTTTCCCCCATGAACTTCAAACATTGCACTTAGCAATTCACATGGTGGAGTTGGATATGTCATTACGCTTGGTGAGTTAGTGAGGGGTTATAACATGCTAAAACACAGTTTATATCAGGCCTGTTTCCATTGCTTGGTAGAGAATGTCCTGCTATTATTCAGGTCCCCCAAGAGAACACTGTTGATGAAATGCTCTTACAAAAATACCTTGTGGAACATTTCTGTATTATTATTGCGCATGTCTAGTAAAAGGTTATTGCACATACTGTATGTTCTCACATTTCTCACTTTTTCGTATTTGCCATCAGTTTTACTGGGTGTTGGACTCAACTGGTCTCTATCTGACGCCCTATCCACACACAGAAGTATGGTTCACGGCTGCTTTCAGGAAGCCGGAACCCCTAGTCCCCTTACCCCAGAGAATATATAATACAGTCATGAATATGCAAATGACGGTAGATCTGACGTCATCCATGTTGTCCTTCATCCTCGTTCCTTGGTTGGTTTGTTGACTTAGTTCTGACCCCTCATTTGGTGATCTTGTCGCCAGGCAGATTTTGATCAGTGAAATTCTAAGAACAACATCCTGACCTTTCAATGCCCTAAGCACATAGGCAGTTTTAGGGACAGCACCTCTCTGACTCATGTCTCATCTTGTGACCAGGAGCATTGCTATGCAACCTGGTCTAGTTCCTGTTTGTGGTTTCCTGTCTATTTCTTACAGCCTTACACAGGTTCTGTTATTGTCAGCTCCAAGTCTCCTGCACTCTTAAAGACAAGTGAAATGGTTAAAACAAAAGTAAATTATAAAGCATATGATACTAAAATAAACGTGGATATATTTGCTAATGCAGATTATAATGTCCATCATAGAAGGCCAAGCATTTCATATAATGTTGATAAATGTTGATAATCTAAAGCCAAAGCAATAAGACCTTACACCCACTCACATCTCTTCTTGCAGACAATTCAGTCATCTCAGTCTGCATCTGCGCACTTCCTGTTGTTCTGAGTCTCTGCACTTTATCACCTACTCACACAGCATTTCAAGTGCACAGGTCAAGTCATTACAAAGGTCAAACAGATTAAACAATCTTTTAAGCAGTTTTGCAAATACATAACATAGCACTATATCATTTTATCAAGAATTTCTACTGGGGGCAGGGAAAAAGCTATTTTAAAGTCTTGTTCTGTGTGTGATGATACTCTCCACCCTGCTGTGCCTGAGACTGTAGGTGCAGTTTTTGTGTCTGAGCAGGGAGTGAGCTGGGTGGCATGGATCTGTGAGTATGTTCTCCGCCCTTTTACGACAGCGCTGTGTATACAGTGTGTCCATAGTAGGCAGTTCAGTCCCAATTATCTTCTGTAGTCTTTAATGACCCTTTGAAGAACCTTTCTCTTTGCCTGCTTGTGTGGTTTATTATGTGCAATTACATCATCACCAACTGGAATAAATTCTAGATGATTTTATAGTGATTTATGGATGATCTAGTAAATGTGTTGTATATAGAATGGTCTATATGTATGAGTGAATTACATCTATTAAAGCGTCTCTTTTTCAAACAATCACTTGAGTCACTGTGAATTTCCTGTCCATCAACTCATCTATATACTTTACATAATTAAACAAAAAAAAGTTTTATTCCCAAAACAAAGGACATTAAAAAACAACATGATACTCATTTCCAGTTTGAACGCCTAAATCGCACACTGGACAGATTCCCTTTCCTTCATCAAAGCCAACATACTGACCTGTTTTGATATGAAGAGGCTTTTAATTCTAACCCGGTTCTTTTGTCTGAAGGCCCCAATAAGTAACACTCAGGATACAGGAATCAGCTTCAAGTGGATTTATTTTTCTTCTGGTTAAATGCAGAGTTATTACAGCGCTGGGCTCAGAGATGACAAGTCTCCAAGAGCACTGATTATCACAAAACGTTTACATTTATCTTCTGGGCTGGGACTGCCCCCGTCAATATTCTAGTATGTTCATATAGGCAGTATGTGTGTGTTGTTATT